>NW_022991938.1:209181-259518 GCF_902827175.1 Gymnodraco acuticeps
TGACAGGAGACATGAAGCAAGATGTCTGCACAACAACAGTTACAACACTTACAACTTTTTAGACAATCTGTGAGAACAGGCCCGGTGAAGTTTAGATTAAAGAAATCCTTGTAGCATTTCACAAAAGAAGCTTTAAGCTGATTTGTCTTTTGTTATTTTATGTAACTTCTGAACTAAACCTGAATCTCCAATGTGTGACTACGTGGACCATGAAAAGTGTTTAAATAAATAAACGTTTCATCAACTCATTATTCCAAGTTCCTTCACATTTCTATAAGCGATTTAATAACAAATACAAAAACGTATTATTAAATCTGGTTTTTTTTGTGGACCACTTTTTAACCGTGGGCTATTGTTTCCCCTTTATGTGACGCAGCTTGACATTTTTCTTCATATTAATGTGTGATATTTGAATGAAAGCATATTGAATTATTAATATAAAAGAATGAAATGCATAGAAATGGACTAGTAAGCGAATGGGAGAGAGAGAAGTAGAGAGAGAGAGAGAGAGTGATAGAGAGAGAGTGATAGAGACGAGAGAGAAGAGAGAAGAGAGCAAGAGAGAGAGAAGAGAGAGAGAGAGAGAGAGAGAGAGAGAGAGGAGATAGAGAGAGAGAGAGAGGAGAGAGGAGAGAAGAGAGCAGAGAGAGAGAGAGAGCGCGAGATAGAGGCGAAGAGCTGAGAGAGCGAAGGAAGTCGCGCAGAGCGAGGATCGGGATAGCTTTCTCTATCTTCTCGCTCGCTCTCATCTTATCTCTCTCCTCTCTCTCTCCTCTCTTCTCTCTCTCTCTCTCTCTCTCTCTCTCTCTCTCTCTCTCTCTCTCTCTCTCTCTCTCTAGTGCAGCAGCTTTGCTAATTGACTGCAATTTTAGAAAGTCGATCTAATTGCTTTTAGGTTATTGTGTTAATAGTGTGTGTTCTGTTAAAGGGCACCTGCACTGCTAACATCAAACTTAATGATCCGGACCATTTGTTCTCCGTTCGGAGCCGCCCACTGAACCACCCACCATTTAGCAATGAAGACTAATGAGAAGAGGTTAAAGGGGTCACATTAACAACCTGCATTAGAAAACTCCTCTGAACAAAAAACACATCTTAACCACAGTTACAGGGCGAGTACACGATGCAAGTGGAGTCTGGAAAACTTCAAATGTGGGTTTTGCAGAGCAAATGAGCAAAAATAAGGGCGGGAAAGGTTAATGGGGGCCAATCCAACCTCTCAAAAAGTCATGTCAAGGTGCCCTTAGTGCCAGAAAATGAAAGCATCATTTAGTAAAAGCTGTGCAGCTTACGAAAATAAGAGCTGTCTGTGCTCAGCCGACCTTCCCTTGAGAAATAAAGGTTAAAATTCTTGTGAGCTTTGTTCTCACAATAACATCACGTCTCAGTAATACTGAGCGGATAGAAGGAAACGGGGGTAAAATGCGATGTGAAAACACATGCCATACATCACCATGGCAGAGGGAAATGTAACTATGCAGCTGACATTTACAGGTGTATAACGGCTGAGTTCCTCGCGTACATTAAGGGTAACAAATGAACACGTCTAGAGAGCCTGTCTGCATGGATCGCTGCCCAAACATACATGGAGGGAACAGCGTCTCACACACTGCCGGTCTGACAGGAAATACAATCAGAATACATTTACCACACCAGGAAATGATGGCGGAAAATAATGAGTAATGTTATAGAGACTGACCGACTGTTATATTGGAACAACCGGGATACATATATGACTTTATTGCAGAGATGAATACAACAAGGTATTGTGAGTAGCCAATAAGTAGATCAAATCAACTCATATTTGGATTGATGAATCATAGAAAGTGGCCCTTAATATGCTCTTTTGGGATTTTCCTACCTGCCTGAAACACCACCTTGGACTTCTTTGTTTACTTCTGGAACATAGTGACAATGTAACAATTGCGCTTCCATTGGCTAGCGCTCTAATACGGTGTACATGATAGGCTAAGGCAGGGGTGCCTAACCAGTCGATCGACCGGTCGATCGCGGAGAGATTCCCAGTCGATGGCAAGATGTGTCTAAAAATAGAACAATATTCAGTTTTATCGTTAATGTCCTATAACATAATCTTCCTGTGCCAGAATAATGCACTTGAACGCATCAAAGCTTTGTGATTGGCCGGCGTGACCCCATGTGTCGGGGCGTGGCTGGTGGGCAGTGGGGGGACTAGTTCGCTGACGTTATCCGTGTCATCCATTGATTGTTGTTCAAGTAGAAGTGTGTATTTACCTGGTAGTAGGCTGTCATTAATGGCTACGCCTCTCTATTTGGACTGGTAGATCTCGGGGCTAAGGGGTGGGACATCTCTTAGCGGTTGACCAATCACAACAAAGCCGACCAACTAACCAATCAGAGCAGACTGGGCTAGCAATTTATTACGATATTATAAGAAAAAAGGTTGCACCTCAAATTGTGAAATCATTTGGATAATTACTTATTTTTCGGGTTTCTGTTTTTTCCTTAGTTTTCAATATCAACTGAACTGCATTGACGTTGAAACGGCGTCATTATATCACCATGGTCACCATTACCAACACAATCATCCAGTCTCAGACACTAGATCCTCCCTATATGAAGTCTATACATGCTCCTACTGTACAGCACACACCAGATGTCTTTATTAAAACCCTCAAAGTGCTGCTCATCCTCCTCCCGGTGCTGGTCCATAATGGATGAGGAGGATGGCACTGGCTCCACGAGAGCCTGGGGAACAAAAGGCAGCCTTAATTGAGGGATCCAAAGTAAAGAGGACAGAAGACAGAGGTGACGGAGGACAGAGCCGACAGATTCTCAGCAGACTGAGAGCAAGAGTCGATGACGGCCATTAACGTACAACCCGGTGACCTTAGCAAGGGGTTGGGATCGCTTTTTATTTACTCTCTTCCCACGTCTTCTCCGGCGTCATTAGTTTAAGCTTTTGTCAAATCAATGATCTGATGAGATGTTTCTCGCCGGCTCGAGGTCAGAGCGGAGCAACATGTCTCTCTCAAACTACTTCATAGTTTACATCTCATTCCCTCGCAGGCCATTAGAGTAACTCTGCATTACGGAGGCCTGTCAACGGCCGCCTGCCTCTCCTCTCAACGTTACAGACGCCATGCTGGAGGCCATGGACACACTGCCATCTATGGGTGAGAGAGAAGGGGCCTGCTCCACTTAGGATCCAGGATTCAAAGGGCTTATTGTCAGATGGACAGTGACAGCGGAGTAATAGAAGTCTTAAGATTCTCCCACAGTAAAATGTACAAAAATCTTAAAACAGAAACGAGTAAAAAAAATTGCAAAATATATTAAAAAATAAATAAATACATTTCACTTAAAATACAAAATAGAAAAAAAGAGTCAAAATAAAATAAAATAAAAATTGTAGTTTCCTTTATTTTCTTATTAAAAAAATTACAAATAGATAAAGGAAAATAAATGAATAAAAAAAAAAAAGTGCAAAAGCAGTGAGGGAATCTACTCAAATATTGTACTGCAACTCTGACTACTTTTAAACCCAGACTAAAGACTTTTCTTTTTGCCGCTGCTTTTAATTGAACTATTCACATCTTAAACTGCACTGTAACTTTTATCCATGTATTTTTTCTTTTAATGTTTATTTTATTAGCTTTTCTTTTTAATGACTGATTTTAAATGCCATTTTCTTAATGTCTTTCGTTTTTTTGTAAAGCACTTTGAATTGCCTTGTGTTGAAAGGTGCTATATAAATAAACTTGCCTTGCCTTCTTAAGAATAATTTTAAGGTACTAGCACCGAGTTTTTTTATTTGATTCTACGTTATACTTCTACTCCATTAACACAATGAACATAATATATAATACAGGGTTAATATATCCTGCAGAAGTATACAAAATACTTCGATTAGCTCCACATTTACCAGTTTACTCATGAATGCATCAATAATCAAAATCCAGAAATGTTATATAATTTAGAAATGGGCCATTATGCAAAACAAGTACTTTTACTTTTGGTACTTAAATTAAAAAAAATATGTTGCTGCCAATACTTTGACTTAAGTAACATTTTCATGCAGGACTTTTCAAATATCTGCTATTTTATTACTTTTACTTAAGATCTGAGTAGTTCCTCTAAAGAAAAGCCTCACCATCTTGTCCATCCACATCCATTGCTGGGGGTCACATTGGATTCAAGCATTCATTCTGTGTGTTTTTGTTTATTACGCAAAGTAGATATTATCAGTCCAACGCAGAGAAAAAAGTTGTTTAGTCACTAAAAATGTGGATTAAAGATTCTGCGGTTTTTTATTTTCTGTCGAGGATTTGTGTCCTTCGTCATCTGCTGATTGAACATAACAATAAAATCTGCTGCGACAGCGTGCGACAATCTCCAGCCAAATCCCAACTAAAGGAATAATCCATCCAATAATCCCAAACGCTGTTTAATTGAGGCTTCATTAAATAAATAGCTGACATGGAGATATTTCTGCTGATTCTGGAGCTCCTGATGGCCTCTGTGTTGGTCTGTTAAGGTCATTATACATTATATGCTGAATATATACAAATGATATTATTCAGATCCGAGTTGCTGTTCTTGGAGACACTCACGCCAAGGTATCCTCGCTCCGAATTAAATATGTTTTAATGCAGGAGAACAGAGCGATTATATTCTTACCTCGCCATGTTTTCAGTTGGATTTGTCTGATTGTCATTAAGATTTAACAAAAAGACTACTGCTTTAGATTTCTTGAAACTTGGTTAAAGGGTGTATCATGTGCCAAATAAGAATTCATAATAGTTTCGATCAAATCTGAACCATCTAGCAGACACACGAGCAAGTGTTTACTCATGGAAAAGGCCTTGGGATTGCCTCCATAGATTATTCCATGAATTATCCTTTCTCATCAAAACCTGGCAACTACATTACCCACAATGCAATTCAAATGGCATCTGTTTTTGTCAGGAAGTTGTGCTATGTGCTAGTACAGGGGTGGGGAACCTCCGGTCCCCGGGCCGTATACGGCCCGCGAGACAATTTGGTGTGGCCCTCGAGGTAATTTATAAACACACGCAAAAAAGAAAAAAAATTAAAGAAATCTAGACCGCAAAATAATTAAACAAGTGAGTGCCTGTTTTTCCTGGACAAGGTCAGGGTCCTTGAACACAACACAAGCCTAACATGTCATCACGTGGTATCTCTGACAGGGTGTAGTTCTGACGGGGAGCACCAGAACGCAGCTCCGGCACTTCCAAAAATTGCAGTACCCATAAGGAGCCGTACACATGCTGCAGTTTTTGCGTGGCTGTGTCTTTAGTTGTAAGCCCAGTGGCGATCTGTTCATCTGTCATACTGATCATACAGTCAATAACTTTGTTGTTATTAGCATCTGGTTAGCTAGCTATGCTAACGAATATAAGAAGCTTCTACAACCAGTGAGGTAAAGGCACATCTTTATATGATCATTATAGTTATAAGAGAATAAAGTAAACAGGTATAAAATACTATATGACAGTAAAAAAAGTTGTTATTAATAAACAAGAATACAGTTTGAAAGGGAGAGTGATTTGTAAAATATCCATAAAGAAAAAGAAAATCTGTTTACAGTTCTGTTTCATCTGGGTGTTGAGAGATGTATCCATAGATCTCCTAATGTTGCTCTCAGTGCACCAGATTGATCCTTTTAACTTCAACATTTAAAAACAAATCTTCCCGGGGGAGCATGCCCCCCGACCCCCCTAGAGGAGGTTAGGTCCCCCCCCCACTTAAATCATGTTCACATGGATAGGAAACTAAATACATTTGCACACATCTTGTGTCCATATCTTTCTGTTTGGTTCATGCCACAACCGTGCACGTGCATACGTGAGTCATGGCAAGATATCTGGATTAAGAGGTTGCTTTTTCTTTGCACAGCATGAAAGAAAGGCCAAATGAATGGGCTGTGATTTTAGTTTTTTTAAGCAGAGGTCAATAATTTGTACGGCCCTCGGAGGATGTTGAAAACATTGAAATGGCCCTTGAGAGGAAAAAGGTTCCCCACCCCTGTGCTAGTAGCTTAAAACAGAAACCTAAAACAAAGATGAGGAGATTTCTTCATTTCATTTTCAAACTGTAGTCTTGAGTGAACTTTGGGATTTTAGCCCTTGTAGACCATTGACATGCACAAAGACCCATAGAACACACAAAAGGAAAGAGAAAACCCCTCAAAAAAGCCCATTAGGGCCTCTTCAACAAAAGTTAGGGTGGTGCAACATTTGATTTCTCTAAAGTAGAACAGGTCACCCCCCTCCAGCACATAAGCAACATCTCAATGCTGAAACTCTGAAGTTACTCATTAACTTCTGCCATTCACACTGAACCCCGGACGTACGAGAGGATGTTTAACGTCTCATCAACAAAACTTCAACAACTTCAACTTCATAAACAAACACTACTGACTGCATATGTTACTTAATCAATACAAGAGCCAATTACGGCGGAGATGAGGGCGCACTACACGCTGAAGTTCAGACGTGGCTAATCACTGGAGGTGACTATGTTTTTCAATCAGCACCACCTGCTCCTCAAAAACAACTGCGCCCTGTTTTTGTCGTTCTAAACTTCACCTCAGAAGCCCGGCTCGATCATTCCCACAAACCAGAGGTGGGACGTAGTGGAGTACAAATACTTCGTTACTATACTTAAGTACATGTTTCTGGTATCAGTACTTTCCTCCACTACTTATTTTTCTGACAACTTTTTACTTTGACTTCTTACATGTTGAACCCAAATACCTGTACTTTCTACTTCTCACATGTTGAACCCAAATACCTGTACTTTCTACTTCTTACATGTTGAACTCAAATACCTGTACTTTCTACTTCTTACATGTTGAACACAAATACCTGTACTTTCTACTTCTTACATGTTGAACTCAAATACCTGTACTTTCTACTTCTCACATGTTGAACTCAAATACCTGTACTTTCTACTTCTTACATGTTGAACACAAATACCTGTACTTTCTACTTCTTACATGTTGAACTCAAATACCTGTACTTTCTACTTCTTACATGTTGAACTCAAATACCTGAACTTTCTAGTTCTTACATGTTGAACACAAATACCTGTACTTTCTAGTTCTTACATGTTGAACTCAAATACCTGTACTTTCTACTTCTTACATGTTGAACTCAAATACCTGTACTTTCTACTTCTTACATGTTGAACTCAAATACCTGAACTTTCTAGTTCTTACATGTTGAACACAAATACCTGTACTTTCTAGTTCTTACATGTTGAACTCAAATACCTGTACTTTCTACTTCTTACATGTTGAACTCAAATACCTGTACTTTCTACTTCTCACATGTTGAACTCAAATACCTGTACTTTCTACTTCTCACATGTTGAACTCAAATACCTGTACTTTCTACTTCTTACATGTTGAACTCAAATACCTGTACTTTCTACTTCTCACATGTTGAACTCAAATACCTGTACTTTCTACTTCTCACATGTTGAACTCAAATACCTGTACTTTCTACTTCTCACATGTTGAACCCAAATACCTGTACTTTCTACTTCTTACATGTTGAACTCAAATACCTGTACTTTCTACTTCTCACATGTTGAACTCAAATACCTGTACTTTCTACTTCTTACATGTTGAACCCAAATACCTGTACTTTCTACTTCTCTCATTTTCCAAACAGCTGGTTCCTTTAGTCTGAATGTGTGTTTGATGCGTGATCATTATTCTTTAGAGTCAATGCGTGCCTATTGATTTGAACACGATCCGTGTATCCATCATTTCCTGGTCTTCTCTAAAGAAGAGGGACCAATGGAAACGTTGTCATGTAGCCGTTGTTCAGCATGGAAACATTCATTAGCTAACAATGACATTATTGTTCTATTAATATAAAGGGAGGTCAGGTACTCTTTAAAGCAGCTGCTAGTTATGGGTACTTTTTACTGAAGTACATTTCAAAGCCTCTTTACTTTGACTTGAGTAAAGAAGTTTAGTCAGTACTTCTACTTTCACCAGAGTATTTTTAAACACGAGTATCTGTACTTCTACTTGAAGAATGGATATGTGTACTTTTGCCATCTCTGCCACAAACAGTTGAAAAAACTGACACCAACACGTGTCAAAGGCGGCCTTTAATCACGCCGACTTGTCTGCAGACAACAGAGCTTTCTCTTTATCTCGAGCCTAATCAGCAGCGTCGTCCTGCAGTAAACAGGAAGAAGGGATAACAAGTGACCCGTGCTGCTGTGCTGATGCGAGGAATCTGCATTAACGCTCTTGATTTCCACAAACACAAAACAGATCAGCTGTCCTCTCCCTGGCATATGCAAAACACACACGGTCATTAAGCAGCGTTCTTTCCAGGAAGTACTCTGCAACGTCTCTGATGTCAACAACAACATCCTGACATTTCGTTCCAGATTCATATTTACACAACGAGGAAGAAGAGACGGCACTTCAGAAGCTTTTCACACGCAGGAGGATGAAAGGAACAACAATCTAAAGTGTACTTTTGTGTTTTCTTCCCAACGAATACCTCCATTATTTTTCTCTTTGCAGCAGCGTCTATATCTTTCTATAGGTGGTCAAAGGTCCAGAAAGATGATCAAATATACATACAGCGTCTTATTCTAACTCTACATCCCTTCTACATTAGCGTGGATTATTAATACGACAAGACAAGAAGTGAGGAAGAGAAAAAACGTGAGAGTGAAGATGAGAAGGAGGAGATTGCACGAGGCTCGGTGCCAGAGTTAAATATTTCAATCACAGTTTGAGTCGCAATGGAAATGCTTTTGATCCAGACTTTCGCAAAACAAGCATTTCTTTGAGTTGGCTGAAGCACAGTAGGATTTACCGAGGTCCAAAAAACGCCCTGAAACTAAAATAAAAAACTTCTCTCACAAAGTGGATTCCCTTCCAAGTCTTCATTATGTTGTGGAAATGCTATTTCTTCATCTTTCAGGGGTTTTGTTCTCATTCCAAGATAAACCATGCCATGGGTTTTGCATGTGAAGTGCTGCAAATGGTAATTATCGAGGGCTCAATTTAATCAGCGCGGCACAGTTTTCTAATTGAAGTGGCAGTAGAGTATAGATAGAGGATAACTCCATTCGGAAGCTTTTGGTTTTGAATTCAGTGAAATCTTGCATTAATGAACCCAAAGCGTCTGAGGTGGTTTCAAATTGGGAAAGCCTGAAGAAATTACATACGAGGAAGAGGGACCTCCTGTGGGGCTTTCTTCAGAGTCCTTGTGAGATATACTGAAGAAATAGTCTACATTTTTTGATACACTTAATCATCCACTAGTTCTGAGAAAATGTTAATACCATTGTCATATCCATATACCAAATCACTACATTTGAATCTAGAGCTAGCGTCTAATTGGCTTAGTTTAAGATAGACATTTAAAACAGGAAGGAACAGTCTGGCTTCGTCAAGAAAATACACCTACCAGCACATAGATAGCGAACTACCTTCATATCCTCATTCAATGATTTGTATGCATTGTATGAGGACAAGTAAGACAATATTTTGTGTGCATTTGAACTACGAACGTCGACAGGTGCAGCTGCGTGAGCCACTTAAGTGAACAGAACTACTTGGTTAGGTTTAAAAAGAGATTGTGGTTTGGGTGCCAATAAGTATGTTACTTACTCATGTCACATTTGAATATGCAAGTTACAAAAACAAGTTATAGTTTCCTTCTTTAGATTTAAACTGTACACAAACAGAGATCTCCTCTCAGAAAGTCGTGCTAAGCTAATCGTCTGTGGGCTGTAACTTCATTTTATCAAATGGATAGATATGAGAGTACAGTCGTATCTCCTCATTTGACTCTCAGCAAGAAAGCATAAATGTGTTTCGCCCAAATATTGTATTCCTATCCTAATCTTAGTTTAATCTGACAGCTGTTGACACTAATGGCCACAACATCATGGATTAAGATTTGAACTACAGAGTTGGTCCATTGGAAACCCAGACTGTACACGATTTGAATATCTATGCTTATTTTCAGCTTGTTTTATATATCAATCTCTTAACCACTTATATAATGCAACTGTGAAGCCAGAAAACGATTGTTTGCATGTAAATGTTAACACAGATAAGACCAGGATGTGAATTGGAATTACATTTTGGAAACACAAACCAGAGAGTACACAGACTTTATTGTCATGCTAATCAAGATCATCTCAAAAAAGCCCCAAATCTCTAAACCAGTTGATCTAAACTAATATCATAATCAGACGTGAGCCAAAGCAAAACATTATATTTATCTGAATCACATTCACAGCAGAATCAGACGCACGATTACAGCGGCTCAGATGAATCATGTCGGCTGTGCAAAACCAAAAAACCTTGGCTGTTCATTTTGTAAAGATTTGACAAAAATATACTGTTTACTTCTCTCTGAAAAGCATCGTTTCTATCCGATAAATCTACTGCGCGCTGGTATTCAAAACATCGTGGGTGCATTAAAGCCCGTATTTCATTTATTCTTGAGCCTGCAGATTTCAATCTAAACACGCTTGACATAAGCACAACATAAACTAGATGTTAAAGACTCATCTCCACAGCTGCAGAATAAGCTTCTCTGCTGAAAAGCCATATCACCTCTTCATCAGTATTCTGGTGTAAAGGAGCTGGTTGCAAAGACAGGTAAAGTCTCTCCTGTCCCAAAGGAGGACAAATAAAGGAGAAGAAGAGCTCTTGTTGTGAACCCAGAAATGTTGAGTACAACATGAGTACACCGAAGTTTTAGGATAGAAATGTTTAGTACAAGTCCCCAGCACGTAGACACTGCCAGATGCTAACTTGCTTATGTCGGGCCGTTAGCACAATTAGCATAAGGTGCGTTAATTAGCATGAATGACCATTATAGCCTATAGTTAAAATGGCTTGGCCGATTGAGAGAGGTTTTGGAGGTTTTTGGGGATGCAGAGTCATTTCTGACATTTTCAGGATCAATAATGGCAGTTCTAACCAGAAAATGTCCGTATCTGTACTCCCTGTGGACTGATTTAGATTTGTTTTGGGTCGAATTGAAGATTTCTTAAAACCCACCTCTTCTCCTTAGCGTATTAACATCTTTTAGAGTGTTGCTTTTATTGCTTTTAAATTGTCTATCGTTTTTACTTGTACTTGTTTTATGGTGTGTGAGCTGAGCTGTGGGATTTTGTGTATGTTTTGTTTTGTTTATTTGACTGTACAGCACTTTGGTCTGGAGGTTTCAAGTGCTCTATAAATAAAGCTATATTGTATTTAGGGGACCATTTGGATTGGACAGGCTGTCTATTTATTTGAAAAAATAATTGGCCACAGTAGAGGCAATCATTTTAAATTGTGTCCTCTGTAAATCCATTGGTCGCAACACTACTCATGGGAGTCAAAATCCGCCCACAGAGTACAAATATGGTCACATTCTGGTTGAAACTGCAAATGTATATCCTGTAAATTACATTATATTACATTACATGTTAGACGCTTTATCCAAAGCGACTTACATACATTCAATACTGAGGACAATCCCCACAGGAGCAATTTGGGATGAAGTGTCTTGCCCAGGGACACAACGACATGCTGACCGCAGTGGGACTCGAACTTGCTATCCTCTGATTCGATGATCAGCGCACTAACTCGATGATCAGCGCACTAACTCACTGAGCCACAGCCTAAAGGTCAGAAATGCACTCAGAATCCGCAATATCCCCCAAAACCACTCCTTAATTGTCCAAATCGGAGTTTGAATGGCAATATTACACATGAACGCAACTTAAGCTAATTGTGCAAATTGCCCAACATATGCAAGTTAGCATCCGGCAGTTGCTATGTGCTGGGGACCCGTACTATACATTTCTAACATAAAAAACATTGGTCTACTCAACATTTCTGGGTTCACTAAGCTGGCAACGAGACTATCTCCTTATCCTCTGCACAGGTATTTGACAAATACCAAAGTAGTGACTTGAATAAGCAGCATATTTCTACACAGACCCTCATCCTCCGAGCGTACTGAAGAACAGTGACGTTTCAATACTACTTTCATGCCTTTGAAAAACATTTGTATTCAGTATTTTATTCTACACACTTCTTATTCTTTCGTGCTGCAAGCTGGAATTATATATTGAATTATGTATTGAATGGTTTTAAGACTGCAGAGCTCCAGGTCTGTTGACAATGAATAATAGCAACAAATTAATTCACGCTTACGGGGAACATGGCAACATCAAACAGTCCAACAAGTCTTCAATTGAATTGAAAAGTCAATTTAAAGTGGTTGAGCTTTCTTTAGGTACTGACGCTTATTTCAAAGGGTTAATGTGTAATATTGCCAATTAAAATATTCAACCGTTGCCCCCTCCAGTTGCTCCAGAGAAACACCAGATGAGAGGTCACCGAATTATACTTAAAGAGGCTCTTTTGTGCTTTTTGGGGTTTAGTTAGCCTAGCCTAGCTTAGCTATCATTAGCGCTGAGTCCCACTAGATCAGTGCTTCTCAAAGTGTGGTCCACTGGTGGTCCGTGAGCGCCCCCTAGTGGTCCGTGAGTATATTGGTAACATTTCACATTTTTAATTAATAAATAAATGTAAGTTTTCCGCACTCTCGCGGGAATATCTCCGCAATGGAGCGAGCTTAAGTTTCACTTTCGATTGCATGATATAACCCAGATAAACACCTTCATCACACATGTTGCCACTTGTTTGTACAATTTTCAGGCGATTTGTAAAAAACGATGTGTTTTGGATATTTGTGGAGTTAGGTGGTCCGCGAGTGTTTTTTTATTGGTTAAGTGGTCCTTGGTATGAAAAAGTTTGAGAAACACTGCTCTAGATCAGTGCTTCTCAAACTTTTTTCAGTCATGTACCCCCTTTGAAACATTTTCTCATGCCAAGTACCCCCTGACCGACCCCGAAAATGTTTGATCGAAAAATAAATAATTCCAATATAGTGATGTTCCCTCCGTGTGTGATTTATTAACTCCTTCATGCATGCATTACAACAAACTAAGGATATTTTCATTTTATGCATGAAAAAATAAAAACAATTTAAACTGATTTTTCAAAGGAGTTTTTCAACTGAAGTAATATCTGTTTAACAAACCAATGAACAAAATGATATATTATGCAAAACTATAAAATACAATACACAAATTTGACATGTTTATATGAGGACCCCCTTGGTGGTTCTAGGAATATTTTATATAAAATGGTGTTTTCTATTTAACTTATTGTACTAAGATACTTTTTGTAATCATGCATTGTATTTTGTGAATTCACTTGTTTTTTTTTTTAAATCTCACGTACCCCCTGCAGTACCCCAACGTACCCCTAGGGGTCCGCGTACCCCCATTTTAGAATCATTGCACTAGATGTTACTTTCCGTTCATGTCATTTCAACACCTGCTGAGTTATCGGCAGCTCCTACAAACTCATACTTTTACTTATGAAATTACAAGTTAAAACAAACTAGGTACAAATAAACTCATAGTATTTACAAATAATGATTTCTTAGCAAAAATGTATTTAAATGTCACTTAAACTTTAAGGTGCAGCCACCACTTTACTGCTACTTGCATCTCCATCTGTGCTTCTACAAAACCCTTCTTACCTACTTTACTTTCATCTTTCCTTACTGCCTTTCTCACACACCACACACACACACACAGACAGACAGACAGACAGACAGACAGACAGACAGACAGACAGACAGACAGACAGACAGACAGACAGACAGACAGACAGACAGACAGACAGACAGACAGACAGACAGACACACACATCACACACACACACAACACACACACACACACACACACACACACACACAACACACACACACACACACACACACACACACACACACACACACACACACACACACACACACACACACACACACACACACACACACACACACACACACACACACACACACACACACACACACACACACACACACACAGACAGACAGACAGACAGACAGACAGACAGACAGACACACACAGACAGACAGACAGACAGACAGACAGACAGACAGACACACAGACAGACACACACACAGACACACACACACACACAGACACACACACAGACACACACACACACACAGACACACACACAGATACACACACACAGACAGACAGACAGACACACACACACACAGACACACACACACACACAGACACACACACAGACACACTTACCAGCTCACCTGCGCCGCTCCTCTTAAGCCTCCAGGTCTTTGAAGGAGCAGAGAGCGGCACATAAGATGCAGGATTAAGTTGTTTATGAAGCCGGGCTGTTAGCACATTAACAAGCTAAACCCTTAGACATTAGTCAAACACACACATATACACACACACACACATAAAATGAAGTGATTGAGTGAGAGGGGAGGGGGGGTGAAACGCGCTACGAGGCAGCGATAAAGAGATAGAGATTTGCTGGTGGCACATATTCAGGAGAGAGTTGCGGCGGCTTCTCAAAAAGCTCCATGGGGTTTGAAATGAAAAGGCTCCAAACGAGCGTGGATAGTGTAAGACTCTAAATATTCATATCCAAATCCCAGCAGTGCTCCCAAAAAGAAAAAAGAAAACTCATAATCAAGCCGACACATATCACTCAAAACAGATTACTCCCACATATTTGGAGACTTCAATATGCGGCTACAGGAAGAATGAGGCTTTTGTGTTGTGCAGCATCCTTGAAAAGCACTTCAAAATAAATGTATTACCATTATTATTATACCAGGAATGCTGTTGCGCAGAATAAACTGGGATTTCTTTCCATAAGGCTCTATTGTCCTGTCCCTTACTCTCCTCTGCATGTTACATGGAGCTGCTCTGGTTGCAGTAATTTGTCGTGACATTGTGGGTTTGACCTTTGCTTGTACTCTCGCTGATCAAAGAACAGACGCTCGTCAGTCCGTACTCAATGAAAATTGCTCTGGATATAAGGCCAGGAGGATTATATGGTATTACTTTTCAAAATGTACGCCAATCAGGTCTAATCATGATTTACATCGCTGCACAAGTGCTTCTCTCTCACTTCCATGTTTAGCCTGCCAGCTGAGAGCTCTGGGGATGGAGATGACGGCTCATATCTTTGTTCCAGACGGAAATATCTCAACAACTATTGGACGGACTGCCATATTATTTGGTACAGATGTTACTGGCTGACTGAGGATGACTACTGATTACTTTGGTAACTTCCTGCTTTTTCCTAGAACAATAAGGGTTGATACAAGACTTGATGATCCCCTGACTTTGCCTATCATGAGGTCACATTTCACTTGTTAAATACAACTCCAATATTTATGACCATATACATGTGAAACAGTCGCATCAGTCTCAACTGTACTTTGTGATTAGCACAACATAGAAAGTTGGCATGCTAACAAGCTAATGTTGATCATGGTAACTTTTAACTGCTAAACACATTAGCATTTAGCTCACACGCCCAAGTACAGCATGGCTTTAGACTCTTATGCAGCATTACACTTAAAGTAAGGCACAGCAATACTCAACTCAATTTGTTTTTTATTGGTTTTATATTAGCAAAAATTCCTCGGTTGCAGTTCCAAGAAAGCTAAGCTGATACAAGAAGGCGGAGTTATAACGCTACAAACCACTGACATCCTGCACAAACCGTACAGTTTAAAAAAATATATTGGATATTAAGGCTCCATTTTTGTTGTTTGACCGAAGTTTTTTAAATAATGAAAATTCACAAAATCCACCGTTAACTACATTAAAGGGGACCTATCAATCAATCAATCTTTTATTCATCAACATGTGTCCCCGGTGTGTCGGGGAACTCACGCAGCGTCAGAAAATAAAACCCTCTCGCTTTTCCTCCGTACCCAAATCTCTAAAACAACGGAGCTGATCCAGATTTGCGTCCGATATGACGTAATATCTGAAATGTGGACCCACGGCCCAATCAGAAACGTTGCTATCAGAAACAATGCCCGACTGTTTTGGACGTAATATGGTCGGTGTTTACATTAGCATCGCTAACACTCAGAGCTAACCTGTACTGGAGAGCATGTGTGTGAAGAAGCAGGAAGTAAAAAGGAACTCACCTTGTGGTATAACCGGCAAGAGAGAAAGCCTTTGAGCTCCAAACTGTTTCAGAGAGAATCCTTGATAATCCATGATATGGCGTTTCATCACGGCAGCATTTAGTTTAGACGGTAGCTGCCGGGTCCCGCATGAGCTCAGCCTAGGGATGCATACCGGTATCCGGTATCCGGTATTACCGAAATACCGGTTACTGGTGGCTACGGTATACCGTACTGAAATCAGATCCGGTTTCGATACTTTAAAAAAAATATATATATATATATTTTTTAATTAATTTTAAAAGTGAGTCCGTGGCCCGTGATGGCGGGTGTTATAAATTAGATTGCATTATGGTTTTTCTTCATATTTTATGTATTGTTCATTGTTTGTTCAATACTAGAAAGGTAAAAGTCCCACGAATGAACTGTGATGGGATTTGTTTTCTCTCACCAGTAAATGTTGATTTTAAAGATGAGATTTGTTTGTTTGTGCAATGCCAAGATCTCATGACCTTTATTCTATGATGTATTTGTTCTCTAGTCGAATCTCAGGTTTAACATTAATTATAACGGTGCTATAACGGTCTGTTTGCATTGACAAGATGTGCTATTCACGCGGCACACCTGATGGCGGGTGTTATAAAAGATATTCCATAATCGGTTTTCTTCATATTTTTATGTATTTTTCATTGTTTGTTCAGTAAAAGGTCCAAGAAGTCCCACAATTGAATTTAATATTCATTTGACATGTTAACTATATCGTAAAGCGCTTCATGGGAGTAATTGTGGGATGATACATTTTCAAAGTATCACGATATGTATCAGTTGAGTATCGGTATCGATCAGTGGTATCGGTATCGTAAAAACGATATGCAGCCCTAGCTCAGCCCCCTCCACTTTTATTCATCAATTGGCTAGAATGGGTGATCTGTTTGGTATTTTGAGCAAAACACTTCATAGACATGTTTTTTATATATTTATATCTGAGACCTATGCTATTGCCTAAAAACAGCATGATAGGTGACCTTTAAGTGTTTCTGTTTCTCTGTTTGGTTTGCAATAAAGGAATGATGGGATCCTGTCTGTACTGAGGCGGTACTTTATGCATTGGAAAACAACACAAATGTGAGTTGCAGTGGACAAGAGAAACAAGTCTTGTTAACTGAATAACTTATTGAAACATAACCTGCTTACATCTGTTTTATAGAGACAACTAAGGACTGCGGTAAACACTAGGGTTTCATTGGTTTTTACCCGCATATAGTGCAGAAAGTGAAATGTATGCTCAACAACAAAGACTGTTTATCCAATGAATGAGGCGATTGTTTTGACAGTCATCTAGTCATTAAATTGATTACGAGATCTGTCACGACCTGTCAAACTGATTGATCTCGTTGTACATTCGCTTTGTGGTCATTAATCCGAGCAGCGCATCAAATGTCAGGAAAAACTCAAGAAAAGTGTTTGAAGACGTTAAGCTGGCTCTGATTTACAACCTGGAATCAAACATTGTGAAAGAAAGAAACATTCAGGGATTCAACTGACCGGCTGTCTGAAGGAATGAACATCAAAATTACCTTCAACACTCAAACTAATTTATTCAAACCCTACGTCTGAAGCATCTGCTGCGGTTTATGTGTTGTTCCTTTTAAATTCACCAGAGGGTCTCAGTTTTCACTGATGCTGCTATTTCAATATAACCATATGAAGACTTTAAAGTCCAAGCAACAAAACAACATCATGCTGCTTCTTCTAGATTAAAAGAAGAAGGGGAGAAGAATTCAGAACTTTCTTGTACAAGTAAATACAGAAGGAGAATAGTTTGGATGATTTAAAGTGAAGTTTTTAGAGGTACATATTTATCACATACAGTAGATAGCAGTCGACTTGCCTCCAGTTTGGCGAAATCGACTGAGAAGAAAAGCTACTTAAAATGTTTGTGCTATATTTAAAGTATTTTCACCACTTTCTTTGCCACAACTGAAGCTGTAATATAGGCTGTCTTCAAAGCCACCAGACTCCATCGAAAAGAACCGTCAATTTACGTCGCAAAAAACAGGCATTTCTGGTGCACCAATGGCTTGATTGGTTAGTTTGTTTGTGTTTTTTTGTGACTTTTATGTTATGATAGGATAGTTTGGATTCACAGAAAGTCACATAATAACACACACACTTACTAACTAATCAAGGCAGCGATACACCAGAAACTCCTGGGTTCTGTCAGGTAAAATTACTGTTTTTTTCAATGGAGTCTGGTGGGTGTAAAGAGAGATAAATGGATATATTACAGCCTCAGTTCCCCGTCAGAAAGCCTCCAAACTGTGCCTCTTTCCACCTTCATTGCTCAATCATTTTCAGACGATATCTCTTCTATTACATTCCCACAACATCTCCAAACTTTTATTCTCATAGCTTTAACTGTAGCCAAAAAAAACAAAATACTCAACTGGAAAGACAGAGCTACCCTCATATAACCCCACTTCACACAATCCAAACTCTCCCTTTAAGAGCTCACGTCCTTCCCAAATGTTAACAAGCCGGAGAGAACAACAGAGACAGATGCTGCTACGGTTTCATTATCAGCTCTGTGTGTGGGACGCAGCGTAGGTGGGCTGTCACAGAGCGCTCTGATTAATATCCCCTCGGTCCAAACAAGCCGGTGATATCAATGTTACTGAAGTGTCCTTGTAAGCCTTAGCCTGCTACCCAGAGTGCATTGCAACAGCGGTGAGAGGAGGACATCAGCGGGTCAGTTTTCCAGACATTCATGTGCTGTTGTAACGAAACACTCCTTTGAAAAAAGTCCCTCTTAGCCTTAAACCATCCTTCTGTACTTAGTGAAACACATCAAGTGGGAAGTAGTGGAGTACAAATACTTTGTTACTGTACTTAAGTACATGTTTCTGGTATCAGTACTTTACTCCACTACTTATTTTTCTGACGACTTTTTACTTTGACTTCTTACATGTTGAACTCAAATACCTGTACTTTCTACTTCTTACGTGTTGAACTCAAATACATGTACTTTCTACTTCTTACGTGTTGAACACAAATACCTGTACTTTCTACTTCTTACATGTTGAACTCAAATACCTGTACTTTCTACTTCTTACGTGTTGAACTCAAATACCTGTACTTTCTACTTCTCACATGTTGAGCACAAATACCTGTACTTTCTACTTCTTACATGTTGAACACAAATACCTGTACTTTCTACTTCTTACATGTTGAACACAAATACCTGTACTTTCTACTTCTTACATGTTGAACTCAAATACCTGTACTTTCTACTTCTTACATGTTGAACACAAATACCTGTACTTTCTACTTCTTACATGTTGAACTCAAATACCTGTACTTTCTACTTCTCACATGTTGAACTAAAATACCTGTACTTTCTACTTCTTACATGTTGAACTAAAATACCTGTACTTTCTACTTCTTACATGTTGAACTCAAATACCTGTACTTTCTACTTCTTACATGTTGAACTCAAATACCTGTACTTTCTACTTCTTACATGTTGAACTCAAATACCTGTACTTTCTACTTCTCACATGTTGAACTAAAATACCTGTACTTTCTACTTCTTACATGTTGAACTCAAATACCTGTACTTTCTACTTCTCACATGTTGAACTAAAATACCTGTACTTTCTACTTCTTACATGTTGAACACAAATACCTATACTTTCTACTTCTTACATGTTGAACTCAAATACCTGTACTTTCTACTTCTTACATGTTGAACTAAAATACCTGTACTTTCTACTTCTTACATGTTGAACTAAAATACCTGTACTTTCTACTTCTTACATGTTGAACTCAAATACCTGTACTTTCTACTTCTTACATGTTGAACTCAAATACCTGTACTTTCTACTTCTTACATGTTGAACTCAAATACCTGTACTTTCTACTTCTCTCATTTTCCAAACAGCTGGTTCCTTTAGTCTGAATGTGTGTTTGATGCGTGATCATTATTCTTTAGAGTCATTGCGTGCCTATTGATTTGAACACGATCCGTGTATCCATCACTTCCTGGTCTTCTCTAAAGAAGAGGGACCAATGGAAACGTTGTCATGTTGCCGTTGTTCAGCATGGAAACATTCATTAGCTAACAATGACATTATTGTTCTATTAATATAAAGGGAGGTCAGGTACTCTTTAAAGCAGCTGCTAGTTATGGGTACTTTTTACTGAAGTACATTTCAAAGCCTCTTTACTTTCACTTGAGTAAAGAAGTTTAGTCAGTATTTCTACTTTTACTAGAGTATTTTTAAACACGAGTATCTGTACTTCTACTTGAAGAAAGGATGTGTGTACTTTTACATCACCAACTGTCACAATGTATCACAACTGGATAATTCATTGTTTTCCAAGTTACAATTAAGTCTAAAGTCAAACAATCAATACAACACTGCCTGCCTCAGAGTGGAAATGACAGTACATTAGTCCTGTTCAACAAATGATGTGTCTTCTTTCACTTCTGAGTTATTGCTAACATGTTTTTAACACTGTGAACTTTTCTTGATGATTAATTGTTTTGGTTTTGTTAGTGGCGCTCTTATCCTGGCACTATCAATTTGAGGTGGGACCAAATCATTGTTTACGAATTCACAATTAAGTATTTTTGCACTTAAGTCCCAAGTCAAGTCTGACAAGTCCCATATTTGAGTTTTAAGCCCTAAACTAGTCGGAGTCTTCTCTCATATCGACTGGCACTTTTTCCATACTGCCATTAGTTGTATCTTGAACACCAAGTTAGTCACTTTTTGTTTTACTAAACACATTTATTGTTACCTCAAACATTTTTAATATGACTGTGGCACCATCTTACAGCTTCACCGCGACAAAAACATGATTCAAAGTAAAACAACAAGCAGCCTGCATGTAGTCCCTCTGTCCAAGACATCTGCGTCCACAACCCGTCCCACTTCATTTCCTTTCAATTACATTTGTTTTCCATCTTTCCCCATAAATTGTTTTTTTTTTGGGAGATTTCCCTACGAGAGTCTATGGACAGAGGGTGTCGTATGTAGCACCCACTGTAAAGCCCCCTAACCCCGGGATTCCACCGGGTCCGTCTGCGCCGCTGTTTTGGTCCTCCAGCGTCATAACCCTCCGGGCGCGTTTCAGAAGCGTTTCAGAAGCGTTTCGGAAGCGGAGCGTCTTGCGTGCCGGCTCGCAGTTTTTGTTGATTTGGGCATATTTCCTGGACAGGCTACTTTGTACAGACAAAGTTAATAATAATTGTAATATTCCAGTTATAAACGACATGAATCAAAGATGTGTTGCTGTATTTTAGTGGTAAAAAATGCATTCGTCATCATCATAAGTATTCTATATATATAATTGACACAGTGCCTGTAAACCGGAGGAGAACGCTGGCATTCCTACTTGAAAGACTACGGAGGGATAGGGTCTGCAAAATTAGTTTATTTTGGGGATTTAATGGATGCTCTGGCCGTTACACTTCCTGCCCGGCGCCTCTGCAATGCTTCGCGTCGAAAATAGAATTGCATCCTATTTTTAGCGGAGCCCAGCGCCGAGACGCTTCTGGGACGCTTCTGAGCCGTAACGCGGTGGAATAGCACCCATTGACTAGAGTGGCCGCGATCGCTGTGAACGCGGCGGCGCAGACGGACCCGGTGGAATCGAGGGGTAAGATGATTGTGATATTGGCCTGTAGAAGTCAAATGTGATTGATTGAAAAGAGAGATGCTAGTTTAGAAAGTGGTTTCATGTTGCAAAACACGCACAGTCCCACATGCATGTAAACCAGTGTGATTGCAGGATGGAGAGGGGGATGCAACTTGCAGAAACTATGTGTGTGTGTATATATGTTTGTGTGTGTGCAGATTGAAAAACACCTGAGGAAAGACAGCAGGTGAATCTCCAGATGCATCACCTGGATGTTTCCTCCCTCCCTCCCTTTCCTCTCTCCTCAGACACTCCTCTCCTCCCTTAATCCAGTCTCTCACACAGACGCCTGACTCCATTACAAAGCTTCCAGAGGATTGAGCAGCACAAATATGAGACTCCTTAAATTGAGTTGCTCTCAAATGTTGCACACAATGCCTCGGCTCGGTGCAAATCCCTCGCTGCCTCTATAAGCTCTGCCTGATCCTCATGAAGATGATTTCATAAAGAAGTGGAAACAAGTGGGAGATCTCAGCTTATACTTAGATCTACCTGTTTGGGCTTTTGTAGGGAATAATGTTTATATTTAAAGGCGGAAATGAATTCAGAAAACAACTTCGAGACAATTACAAAGTACCTGACAAATCCTTGAGGAAATAACACTTAGAGGCAACAAGTGCAGCTAAAAACAGGTCAATAAGCTTTCAATCTTTAAGCTTGTTATGCCTGTTACTAGGGATAGCGAAAGTGCATGACCTCTAGAAACAGACAGTAACTTTATCGACTTAAATGAGAATTATCTTTGGTATTTGTGTGTACTTATACACGGTTAAGTCTTGCATCTTCATTAGCTACTGTCCTTTGAATCGAAGTGGACTTGGGGAGTGTTGACTTGCTCGAAATGAATAGTGACACACTTACTACATACTTATAGTTAAAACATCACCAGCAAAAAAAAGAAACCACTGTGAGTTTGCACATGGACTCGTTGAGTGTAACAGTTAACAGATTGTTCGAACTTGTTAAGAAGAAATGAGGACGATTGCAGACCTGAAATATATCCCTAATATGTTTAGGGAGAGTCATCCATAATTCAACATCCGCCGTCCACAAGCTTGAGTAAAATAAAATGTTCAACGTCTTCTCGATCAAGTGTTTTAATGTGCACACCACCTGAGCACGACCATTTATATATTTTCTTAAAAGCACTTGATTTTTATATGGAAAGCACATTTCATTCAATGTTTGCGCTATCAAGTACTAACAAAAAGCCAGTGGGTCAAACTAACGATTGCCTTTGAGCCATGAGACGCCTCACATGGGAATCCACCCCCCCCGCTGAAGTGCTTCTCCATATTTATCTCGAGCTGACACCCAGCAGGCTCCGGCGCTCTGCGAGATGATTAAAATGTTCATTAACACTGATCCGTCCCCCCCCCGCTGCGCCCACATGCTAAAGCTAGACGCATTAAATCCAACCTGCAAGGGGAGCGACCACCTGGGCCCACCTGGGACCAACAATATGTGATGTCAGGTAAACAAACAGTGGATTAATCGCCACTATAAACACACACACACAGAGACACACACACACACACACACACACAGTCCCTCACACCTTTGAGCCGGTACACACACCCGATCTGTTGGACTGAGACCTGAGAGGCTCAACAATGGGGGCCGTTATGAAGTGTGTGGGCACAATTAAGCTCAATTCACAAAGACAATGACTCATCATTTGCTCTTTTACTGCGGGCCTACCGGGACGTAAATAACTTCCAAACATAAACCACTTACACACCAGTAACAACAATGTCATACCCACCCACAGACGCTAATGCACGGTTTAATTTAGGCCTCACACACTTCTCTCACCTACACTCACTCAATGGTCTACGAAATGACATTATATGAAGATATATGCACATTTCTACTTGACGAAACACATATGTACACATATTTGCTTCTTAATGACCCCACACCCCCCGCAAGTGACCCTCTTTTCTCACCGAACACACTCTAGAACTACACTATAGCTTACGAGTAATGAAAATCCTCCTCCATAATAACACATAAAACATATTGTTTGTTTAACAGCGCCATAAAACACTTACCTACACTTCCCCTATGCACTTTCAAGCAAACACATAAACACACAGTCTCACCTCTGCTCAGTAGTGTCCAAAAATGCACATTTCTACACACATTTGCTTATTAATGCCTCCCCCCCCCCTTACAACTGTGGCATGCTTTCCTCACACTTTCCCCCTCTGCTACACATAAGTTAGATAGACCCTGTTGTGTGTTTGGGGTTTCCCTTTGTCCTTTGTTTACTTCCTGAACATAGGGACATCACTATGTAACACTCTCTAGGGGAGGGACATCTCTAAGCGGTTGACCAATCACAACAGAGCCGGCCAGCTAACCAATCAGAGCAGACTGGGCTCTGGTTTCAGACAGAGGGTGAAAAGAGGTGCTGCAGTACAGGCAGTGTGAGAACAATAAAGAGCTTTTTGAACATTAAAGCATGGAGACATGTCCCAGTAGAGACACTACACACAAATAAGACCCTAAATATGACCATAAGAGGGCTCCTTTACTCTAGGGGGTTCAAACTCAAATACACAGTGGGCCAAAATTAAAAAATGGGTACTAGTCGAGGGCCGGACTGGTTCAATGTTTATTGCAAAATGTATTGAAATGAACTTATTGCACATATTAAACCTGGAACTAACAAAGCTTAAATTATTGCCAATAAAAACAACATTAAACATTAAATAATCAGTTGCATTCATTTCTTATGGCTCTATCTGCAGCTTTTCCAGAGTCATTTCTTATGATTACATTTCTCCACAGGCCAACAACAGCTTCAACAAAACTATTTCCCTCAAAGAGAAAACCAAACATGCCCTGTTGTCCTGAGAGAAAGTGCAGAAGGAAACATCCATTAAACTCAGTGTGCTGCTCTGTGATGCTAGCTCAGATACTTGGCATCTCATCTTGGGTGCAAGGTCATCAATGTTTGGGCTCAGGCTGGCCAGATCTAATAGTAATTCGAAATTATCCTGCGGGCCGAAATTAAATCCACCAAGGGCCTGATTTGGCCCCCGGGCCTTGAGTTTGACACATGTGAAGTGAAAGTGAAAATAATGGTTAAGGACAGCGTGTCTCATTTGTCTGAAGCCAATCGGTGAAAGACAGATGTTCAGGGTTGGAAGCAAATATTGACTGTATAAGAAAACCTTATTTTTCTCAGGGAACCTTGGCTGTCGTCTCCTCAGTGGAGGCTCTGTGTCTCTGGATGAAGGAGCTTCTTTCTCCCAGAGCGAGGTTTAGTGGCTGTTTGAATGACTGCTTCACCCGGAGGACTGATTCCCCGGAGGGGCAGTCAACAGACCCGGGTATAAACTCCACCTCCTCCCCCTCAGACGGCTGAAATTGGGCTGCCAGTGGAGGGATAGCATCAGGAGTTATTAACCTGTTAAGTGCTGAGGATACTGGAGGGAGATCGATGAGGGGTCAGAGGGCAGTCGGTCTGCAGAGATGAAACTCCCTCTCTTCCATTTTCTTGTCAAGAGCTCTGTGATACCTCTATTTCCTCCCACTTTTACCCAGACACTCCATTTTTCCCTTTAAATGATTGCTATGCCTTTGTGGAAACAGCCAAAATGGAAAGGAGTGACGTTATGAGGTAAAAGGAGAATTGAGGATAGGAGGACTAGCTTTTTGAAACCTTCGTAAAACAAATTTAATTTTATGCCTCGTCTTAATTTTTTTTTTAAATCTGTCTTCTAGAATGAAAACAGATTTATTAAACCAGTGTTTAAGTAATTTGCTTATAGTTATCAAGTAATCCACTATAGCTCTGACATTTTGAAATGATGTATTTTAGATTTGAGTTTTACATAAGGAAATTAAAAGCATATTTCCTTTTTCTTTGTAGAAGCAGCAAAAAGGGAGACAGTGACCTTTAGATATTGAAAATAATTCGAGAATAGGAGGATGACCCTCGTTTAAATCGTTCTAATCAAGTGTGTCCTCAATCAGAGGGCAATCTGCATATGAAATAAATAAATATAATAATAATGATTAAATGCTTATAAGTGATCGATTTGACCCGGACAGACGGGACCACTTTAAGAAGTTTCCTAACTGGAAAAATATGTATGTCTTTTTGCATCTAGTTTGACTATTTAAATTAATTGTGATGATCTGAAGTGTTATATATTCAAACTTGACCCCTATTTGTTTCCCCTTCGTCTCCCCAAGGTTTAATCCATTGTGCTTTTCGTCGCTGCGTACGTGTTTAATGCGTCCATAAACAAACCCTCTGTGGACGGCATCTTATTTATCTCCAATAAGGAAATGGATTACATGGCTGTTTAAAAACCAATAAGCTTCCCCCCCCCCAACAGCCAGTGGCCTAATGAGTGAATGAGAAGCATTTGTCACCGCCGCTGCCCTAATAGGAGTTTGTAGCATATCCATTAGACACACACACACACACACTTCTGCCTGTATGGTCCCTCTGTGCACAGCGCTTTAACCTTGTAGAGAGCCTCGGGGGTCAGGTGTGTGTGTGCGTGTGTGTATAAAAGTGTGAAGGTGTGTTAATCAAAACGTTGTTGTTGTGTGTAGTTAAGTGTTTTGTTTTATTACGGAGGTGGATTTTCATTACTTGTTAACTAAAGTGTGTTTGGGAGTTGAATGTGAGAAAAGTAGGTAGCAGTTGTAATGGGGGGGGCATTAGTAAGCAACTATGTGTGGATATGAGTTTTTGCGTGCATGTTTATATAATTTATCAGCAGTATTGTCAGTTCGTGGACCAGTAAGTTAGTGTATGTGAGTGTGTGTGTATTTATGTGTGTTAGCAGGTAAATACAAACTTTGGATGTGTGTATTTAAGAGATTTGTGTGTGGGAGGGAACACAGGGATTTTGGCCTCTGCAGATTTACATGCACTAAAACTTATATATAACCAGTACTCGAGTTGAGGGGGGATGAGGGGGGATGGCATCCCCCCTGAAATAAAAACGGTCAAAATCATCCCCCTTCTAAAACTGCCATCCCCCCTTTCCATCCATTATGTAATTTTAACAATGAACGTGGCACTGGTATTACTGCTATTTCAACATTAATTGTGCGCATTTTGAGTAAAATACTGTGGGCGAGGGAGCACACACACACGCAATGACATTTTTACCAAGTCACAGACGCTATACTATGCGAGTGCCCTAGAGGGCGCCAGAGCGCCGTGATGCGCCTGTTTGATCGATGCCAGAAGCGCAGGTAACGGTCATCACAATGGCCAAGCGACCAGGAGGACAACGCGATCTGAGGGACTTCATATTTAAAAATACTAAAACTAACATTTCAGGTCTGTCAAGAGTCAGTAATCTTAGTCATTACTCAATACTTTAGTCACCAAAGGTGGAATCTATGGACATAAGCAGCAATAACAACTTAGTTTGGAGTTATACGTTTTTCTCTCGTGTTAGCTAGCTGGTAAGACTCAAAACTGTTGATGAAATGATACCACCAGCACCAGAAGAGCTGAAACCCCTCCTTCAAGCAGTGAACACTCTGGTCATCTCCACAGCTGAGTGTGAACGTGGGTTTAGTCAGATGAACATTTTAACCACAACTAGAAGCTAACTGGAGGTAAAAAGCATGTCAGCCTTGCTTTTCATCAAGTGTGTTGGCCCTCCACTGAACAAGTTCAGACCAGAGGTATATGTCAAGACTTGGCTTCAAAGCCATTGCTTAGCTAACAATCCGAAAGCAAGAGCCAGAAAAGTTGAGACCAAAAAGCATGATTATGAAAATCTTTGGAAACTTCTATGAGATGGGGGAGAGTGGAGTCGGCAGCCATTGACAACATTGGTCCTATTTTGTATTATCGGTATAATCTTTTAATATATTTTCACATTTCGTAAACAATTTCAATTTGCACTTAATGCCCTGTTCCTAAAAAATGTCATGAAGAATTTACATAATGATTTGATTAATTCCGATTTGTACCATATACTTCATTATAACCACATTTTTGTATTGCCTCCCCCCCTTTAAATTAAAGTGAAAAAAATATTTTGCCCTAATTGTCCTCTGCATTTGACCCTAAAAGTTATTCTACTCTAATTCTGAGGTGACTTGGTCAAGAGCAATGAAAGGAGTATCTGAACATCCATAACATGCATGTTGTTTTAGGAGTATAATAATTATCTTTATGCTGGTAGGTCTCCCACCCTCGGCGGGTTATCAGCACAAATTATGTCCCCATATGATAAAATCCATCATCCCCCCTGATTTTTTTTTACAACTTGAGTACTGTATATAACACACTACAGGAGAGGGAAAACCCCAAAAAGCATAAATATATACAAATATATTAAATATAATTGGTGTTAGTAATCTGGATTTTTATAATAACTTAAAGGTGGGGTAGGTACTTTTGGAGAATCCAGCTCGAGTGTGCTAGAATTTGAAAGTACACAGCCGGGAAAATCTGCCACTTCCTTACAGAGCCCCTCCTCCAACACACACGAACGCGCACGTGACCAATCAGGGCACGAGATAAGTGTGTGCACAGATGGAAGGCTGACAGGCAGGTAGGCCGTCCAGTTACTTTAGCCGGGCCGGCTCAGACGATTGGTCGTGCTTTTTACAGCGCCACGGCTTCCACAGATGATATTTTGTTATGTATTTATTGTCAAAGCACTTTAGATATTCATTGCTATCGGGATGTTAAGAGCATTCCATGGAATATAACAAAAAGTGTATCTCGAGCCGGTTTCTCAAACTTACCTACCCCACCTTTAAGTAATCAAATAAATGTACTCAATTAAAAAGTAAAATATTTGCCTCTGAATTGTAGTGTTACTCTAAAGCAGGGGTGCCCAATACGTCGATCGCAAAGGTAGTGTGGGTAGATCCCATGGCATTGAAAAAAAAATGGAGACGGCTTGTGCGCAACTTGACATTGGGCGTTACACAGAGCAGATTGGGACAATTGTGAAAGTTTGACAAACGCTTTCAAGACTTTACTCGAACCAATCGCTAAATGTATGAGCTATACCCAATTCGGGAAGATGTTGAGGTTGATTCACTCGCATCAAAAATTGCAACGCTGTTTCACCTGAACTCGTCAGCATTTTTTAAGCAGGTAGATCATTTTGACTTGGTCATTTTAAAAGTAGCTCCCAAGCTGCTCTAAAGTAACAGGAAATACAAATATTCAAGTATAATAAAAGGACCTCAATGTTGTATAATACTTGAGTAAATGTACTCCGATACTGTCGACTAATGGATATGTATGCCGCTCATCTGCTATAGGGACAGATTTTCTAAAGGCATCCATGCATGTAATACGCATTTTTACAGTATTAATTTATATATAAATAACACAAGGCAACACAAACGAGTATAAGTAGAGAGGGGAAATCCCCGAGACGAAAAGAGAGGGACGGCATAACGCAACAATGATTACACTGCTCTGAAAACAGTAGAAAGGAGAGCAGAGTATTGTGGGATGTCAGTGTTGCCGACGGCGCCTGAGGAGCGCTCAAGAGATCACGTTCAAGAGATCACGTCTGCGTCGTTAGACAGGAGAGGGGTTCAAAAATCACAGGAAGCACACGGCAAAACGAGTGCTTGTGTATACAATTCTCATATTTTTGTCTCCCTCTTACTGCTCACACATTATTCCTCCACACACATACAAACACACACACACACACACACCATGTATACATCACTTCAGGGGACATTACATTGACTTACATGCATTTCCTGGAGACTTATCCTAACCTTAACCATAACCAACACATGCCTAACTCTAACCCTAACCAAGTCTTCACCCTAAAATTAATGATTCCCCTCATGGGGACCTCCAATTTGTCCCCATAAGGGAGGCGAGTCCCCACACGTGACTATGTAAACAGATGTAGGTCCCCACAAGTATAGTAATGCTAGACCACACACACACACACACACACACAGCTGCAGCAGACTGTGGTAGTCCACATCAAAGTGTGATGGAACGAGGCACATCATTAGCAGGAGAAGACAGAGGCGAGGGAGGATGAAATCATTTAGACGCCGCTGTGGAGAGGGAATTACTACGCCTGTCGGGATGAAGGGAAGACAAGAGGGGTGAAGGAGGAGGAAGAGGACAAATGATGGGAGAGAGAAAAATCAACAAGAGCCAGAAAAAGATAATAAGTGATGGTGAAACAAAGACGGCTAAAAGAGAATCAGACACAGCTGAGCCGGGGGATCTCGCCGGTAGTTTTTCCCTCATAACTCGTGGAAAACAAACAAAACGAACCAAAAACAAAACTTCTTTGTCAAAGTTTGCTGTCATATTTTGGGAAAGGTATGAATCTATTGGACATTAACTTAAAGGGGACCTATCATGCAAAATGCACTTTCTGATGTCTTTTATACATCAACATGTGTCCCCGGTGTGTCGGGGAACTCACGCAGCGTCAGAAAATAAAACCCTCTCTCTTTTCCTCCGTACCCAAATCTCTAAAAACGGGGGAACAACGGAGCTGATCCAGATTTGCGTCCGATATGACGTAATATCTGAAATGTGGACCCACGGCCCAATCAGAAACGTTGCTATCAGAAACAATGCCCGACTGTTTTAGACGTAATGTGGTCGGTGTTTACATTAGCATCGCTAACACTCAGAGCTAACCTGTACTGGAGAGCATGTGTGTGAAGAAGCAGGAAGTAAAAAGGAACTCACCTTGTGGTATAACCGGCAAGAGAGAAAGCCTTTGAGCTCCAAACTGTTTCAGAGAGAATCCTTGATAATCCATGATATGGAGTTTCATCACGGCAGCATTTAGTTTAGACAGTAGCTGCCGGGTCCCGCATGAACTCAGACCCTTTGTGAAGAAGAAGCCTTCATCACAGTTGGCATAGGGGCATGGTAAAAGGCACACTGAGGGTAACACACATTGATAAAATAAAACCCAAGTCATTGTTTGTTCAAAACTAATTTATTGGAAGTCTTTTTGCAAGTAACCTGCTTACCCTCTCCTTCAAGGTTGTGAAGCCAAACAGAGCAACAGAAAGAAGCAGCCTTAAGTAGAGGCTCAATCAGTGGGAACACCTGTGCTCAATTGGAGCATACCATGTAGTGCATGGGCGCGGGTGCCACTTTTCTTGCAAGTATAAAAATGTTATTGTTTGGGGCTTCTGTGGTCAGAAAGAGATAATATGTTGACCTATTTTGATTTGGTGTGTTTGGGTAATTTGTCTTGCATTGTGAATGTGTTTGTAGATTAGAATGACATTGGTTAGGGGTATAAATAGTGGATTATCCTATGGGGAGGGGCTTAACATGTATAAAACCCTGGCCACAAGTGTTTTGGGGGGAATCTGACTGTGGCTGTAGAGCAGAGAGGTACCAGTTATATGTCCTCGACCTGTAATGTATGAGGTTTTTGTTTTCTTCCTGTAAAATCCTGGTTACTTTGTGTTTTTTCAGCATGTTGGCTGTCAATAAAAGCACCTAAGGATACATTTTTCGTGACTCTAGCCATCTTATTTAATTCCTAGTTTTTCCATCGGACCTTTTTGTAACACCCCTCCTTCTTTTGAAACAGGAAGTGAAATAGAGGGATGTGAGGCATGGCTAGAATGGGTGATCTGTTTGGTATTTTGAGCAAAACACTTCATAGACATGTTTTTTATATATTTTTGATATATCTGAGACCTACGCTATTGCCTAAAGATAGCATGAGAGGTGACCTTTAACTTAAAAGAGATAAAGCAATGAGAGGTAACATCGGAGAGGGCTCATTGCCAAATTAGGGTGCAATGATGATTTTTTTTTTGTTAAATGTGTGTGAATTAGATGAACTTATATGATTGCAAACAAACATTATGTATACTATTTGTGGAACAGCAAGATGGGTAGGATGGTCTCTTATTCCGTTTTCTGTATTTACATTTGTTTAAAGGTCCCACGTCATGGCCATTTCTACTGATCATAATTCCATTGTTGAGGTCTACTAGAATAGATTTACATTGTTCAATGTTCCAAACTCACATTGGTTTCTCATTCAGCATCTCTGTATAGTCTGTGTATTCACTCTCTGTCCTAAACGGCTTGTTGGAGCTCAGAAATGGAAAGTCCAATATCCTACAGCTTGAATCTTGTTTGAGTCGTGTTGGCCATCATCAACAATAATTCATATTGATGGAGGATCGACACCAATATCCCCAACTTTTGAATCAAAGATGTATTTCTTAAAATAGTGAGACATCTTCGTGCTTTGGATACATTTAGTGGGTAAGCCTTGAATCAGTAAATATACTACAACCAGAAAACTACAAAAGATAGCTATGAGGAGTGAGTAAAAATCGCCTAATTCTGATGATACAACGTTGTCCACCAAAGTCTTTGCCATGTCATGCATGCATACATATTATTAGCAGTACAAATTTAAATTAAGATATAAATGTTTATGTTAGGGAATAATTAGCTTAGGTATTCAACCTTTGACACAGTTCATAGTTTTCTCTCTTTGCCGTCTCTTTTCCCATGGCATAGGTCTACGGCCTTGGGTATTGCTGCACTGGCTTCCAGTTCGGTTCAGAATTGATTTAAATCCTTTTTATTTGTTTTCAAAGCCCTAAATGGGCTGGCTCCGGCCTATGTAGCCGAACTCCTCCATCGCTACACCCCAGGCAGAGCCTTAAGGTCGGCTGATCAGCTGCTGCTGATAGGGCCCAAGACCAGGCTCAAAACCCGAGGGTACAGAGCATTCGTTGCAGCGGGCCCCAGGCTCTGGAATATTTTGCCCCTCCATGCGAGGTCGGCCCAGACCCTGTTTTTTTTTTTTTTAAATCAACACTTAAAACTCACTTTTTCTCTCTAGCCTTCTAGGCTTTTCTTATCAAGAATAACTTTTATCCAAGACCTTTTCCCTCTCTAACCTCTCGAGGTTTTATTAGAGGGAAACGGTTTGCAGAGTGGCTTAGACAGGCCGGGGAGTGTTACGATTCGTAGCGTACCTCCCTATCTCTCGTCAATTTCCAACTAAGGCTCCAGTGGGGACCTTGTTCCCTGAGTGTGCCTCTCCACCTATGTTTCTTACTCTCTTACTTGCTACCCTTTGCCCTCAACCTATTCTAAGGGAGTGCTTGTACGTCTGTCTGTCTGTGTATTCTCTTTAACCCAGGCAAATTTGTTCTTGTTTTGTATCTATATCTACGCCGGGATCCGGAGTCGAGGCTGATCCTCTTGCTGTAGTCCTGTGTCTTGGATCCTCTATCCTGAGTTCTGGATTAAGTCGTGGACTTCGGGTCGTGGCTGAACCTGTCTCTGCGGTCCTGCCTTGGGTCTCGTCATGCTGCTTCCCTGATGGCTTCCACAGGATTGTAGCTGACATCCTCGTTGATTCATCTTCTTATTACAGACACATGCATTTCCTAACATTCGGTCTATATGCTGTAAAATGTATTATCTCTTCGATTTACACACGGCATCTATTGCACGTCTGTCCGTCCTGGGAGAGGGATCCCTCCTCTGTTGCTCTCCCTGAGGTTTCTCCCATGTTTCCCTTTAAACTGTGGGTTTTTCTCTGGAAGTGTTTCCTTGTACGATGTGAGGGTCTAAAGACAGAGGGTGTCGTTTTTCTCATACTGATATTCTGAACAATCTGTGCCGTTGTATTTGCTGTAAAGCAGTGGTCACCAACTTTTTTAAGCCCAAGATCACCGACCTCGGCCTAGGTGAAAGGCGAGATCTACCTATTGCAGAATTGAGTGAAAAAGACGGCCCAGACAGTGCTTCCAATTTGAGGCCTTTTATAATCTAATTGCATCTGAATTACTGTTACAATGAAGGCTCCATAATCAGCTCACGGCATATAGGCAGGGGTAAAGTGCTATTTTTTATGAGTGGGGGGCGGACCTCACCTCCTCTAGGGGGGTCCTCACCTCCTCTAGGGGGGTCCGGGGGGATGATCCCCAGGAAGATTTTTTTTTAAATATTGAAGTTGAAAGCATCAATCTGGTGCACTTTGAGAGCAACATGAAGAGATCTATGGATACATCTCTCAACACCCATTTGAAACAGAACTGTAAACAGATTTTCTTTTACTTTATGGATATTTTACAAATCACTCCCCTTTTGAACTGTATTCTTGTTTTACTGCCATATAGTATTTCATACCTGTTTTTCCTTTATTCTCTTATTGTTTGTATAACTATAATGATCATATGAAGGTGTGCCTCGGAAATAATCTTTTGAATAATTTGTGACAAAACCGTTCTAAACACTCAGAGAGTCCTTTAGCTCACCTGAGCCCCTCAGTCTGACAGGGGAGGACTCTCCTCCAGCTTGTTGTGGAAACAGCTCCTTGTGTCCGTTAGTGCAGCTAGCTAACCAGATGCTAACATCACGTCCCCGCTATCACCGGTCCCCCTCTCTCCCTCTCTCAATCACACTAAATATGCTATTGCCACACACACACACAGAGCCGAGCTTGAATGACACAAGCACACGTGTATTTCCATGCAACTCTCTGATTGGTCTGGTGACTTGCCTCTGTTGCATTCACTGAACACGGGAAATTGCAGTCCTGCCATCCTCTCTTGTGTCATGATGAGGTTCACGTAAAGCACGGTTAATGTATTATATTATTGAGGTGTCTCAAATATACGTCAATCAAGTGGCACCTGGATGATGTTTACATCTAAAAAAGTATTTTTCAAACATTATTATTTGTATTTCTTTTGTTACTTTTTTGTTTAATGGTCCGCGATCTACCCGCACCACACTCGCCATCGACTGGTTGGCGACCACTGCTGTAAAGTGTCTCTACCGTAGGCTATTTTTATTATATGTACAGCACTTTGGCTCGACCAAAAATCGTTTATAAATGTGCTATATAAATAAAACTTGACTTGATTAGATTTGATCTCTCTTAAAGAGGGGCAGCTTGGGCGCATTGTTGTTGCCAGTCTATGACAGAGCACAAGCCGCCATGAGGTAGTTTACTGTTCAGGGACGTAGGTTCCCTGGCGCACATTCTTTTCTGTGGACGAGAGCTCTAGTTAGATTCAGGGTCCATCATTGTTTAGTCTCGCTCATAAAGAATGTTGATTATTACACTCCGAACTAGTTAAAACCTCGAGCTGCAGAAGAGTTCTTCAGAATTGGTTTGGCAACTCGTGACACACCACCTGTCTTGTCAATTCTCCGACTGTAACTCTGAATAAACCGTCAGTGTTTGCCATCAAAGCTCCAGCTCTCCTCGCGTCTCTCTGAGTCCTGACTCTCCATTGCGACAGAAGTTTCCCCCACAGTTTACATAATGTGAAAGATTGTATCCACATGGCCCACCCTTACGTAACTGTTTACAGACCAACGTCCAGCTTTAATTATGATTTATTTAGATTTTCTGCACACTTCATTCATCCCACAGAGGGGACATGTACAAGGTCTCTGCATAAGATATGATAGGAGGTACTTTATTGATCCTAAATTGGGAAATGTTTGCATTGCAGCAGCATAAAAAACAACAAAACAAAACAAGGCATTGGACATAAGTAGAAATTAAAGAATAGAAATAAACAATACTAGAATTTAAACATCTCAAAATAGAATTAAAACAGCATTAAAAGTAGAAAATATACAGTAGACGAAGAAGATAAAAAAATCTATAAACTCTGAAAATAAAACACTATTGAAGGGCTTGAGACACGATATAAAGCATTTGACCCATCCTAGTGTTAGGAGCTGCAATTATGTTCAGCATTGACACACGGGCGTTTTTATCCCTGACTATTATTATTTTGGTTCTTTACTTCCTTCTAAATGGATAAACAAATGAGAACACACTCTCACAAATCCACGCTGGTTTTATGCTGCATTATTAAAAAGATGTATCGCCATTTGTTCATATGACCTCTTTAATAAAATAAACATCATTAACTCGATATTACAAAGTTCTACACGTCCCTTTACCTCTGTGTCTCACCAAAAGAAACACGCACAAACAAGTAAACCCTCGGGGCTCCGCAGATAACCGCTTTCCATTCTATCCCCCAAAATGCAATTAGCCATTATGTGTCCCTCCATAATCTGCCATGTTCATTTTATTTGCCTTTGATACAGCAGAGGCTTATCTCGCCCGGTCTTTACACAGCCCACATCCCCCGGGAACACGAAACAAAGTCAAAGTTATCGAATCTACCCCAAAAACTAGAGAGAGGGACACGTCAGAGGGAGGTTAGTCATCGGAGAAAATGCACGATGTGAGATTCAGAAGAAACTCGATGACCTAATTTTGAATGGATAAGCGAGAGGGGAAATAGAAGGACTGGGAGTCAGATACGAGAGCTACTATCAGGTCGTAATAACACTGTGTGTGTGTGTGTGTGTGTGTGTGTGTGTGTGTGTGTGTGTGTATGTGTGTGTGTGTGTGTGTGTGTGTGTGTACCGTCATTGCCCTGGCTGCCCTCTCTCTTCAGCATCTGCACCGCCCCCACGTACTTCTTCAACTGGACCTTCAGGACCTCGTTCTCCCTGCACAGATAGAAACACACACACACATTATAACCAGAGAACAGGAACAGAAAAGAGGTTATAACGAAGCAGTACTCTGAATTCTTACTTAAAGGATCCTAATTTGCTGATGTTCAGGTGCATATCAGTATTTAGTGACTCTACTTTAAAGAGTCCTCTCCTGCTGATGTTCAGGTGTATATCAGTATGTAATGACTCTACTTTAAAGAGTCCTCTCCTGCTGATGTTCAGGTGTATATCAGGATGTAGTGTCTCTACTTTAAAGAGTCCTCTCCTGCTGATGTTCAGGTGCATATCAGTATTTAGTGACTCTACTTTAAAGAGTCCTCTCCTGCTGATGTTCAGGTGTATATCAGTATGTAGTGTCTCTACTTTAAAGAGTCCTCTCCTGCTAATGTTCAGGTGTATATCAGGATGTAGTGTCTCTACTTTAAAGAGTCCTCTCCTGCTGATGTTCAGGTGTATATCAGTATGTAGTGTCTCTACTTTAAAGAGTCCTCTCCTGCTGATGTTCAGGTGTATATCAGTATGTAGTGTCTCTACTTTAAAGAGTCCTCTCCTGCTGATGTTCAGGTGTATATCAGTATGTAATGACTCTACTTTAAAGAGTCCTCTCCTGCTGATGTTCAGGTGTATATCAGTATGTAGTGTCTCTACTTTAAAGAGTCCTCTCCTGCTGATGTTCAGGTGTATATCAGTATGTAGTGTCTCTACTTTAAAGAGTCCTCTCCTGCTGATGTTCAGGTGTATATCAGTATGTAGTGTCTCTACTTTAAAGAGTCCTCTCCTGCTGATGTTCAGGTGTATATCAGTATGTAGTGTCTCTACTTTAAAGAGTCCTCTCCTGCTGATGTTCAGGTGTATATCAGTATATAGTGTCTCTACTTTAAAGAGTCCTCTCCTGCTGATGTTCAGGTGTATATCAGTATGTAGTGTCTCTACTTTAAAGAGTCCTCTCCTGCTGATGTTCAGGTGTATATCAGTATGTAGTGTCTCTACTTTAAAGAGTACTCTCCTGCTGATGTTCAGGTTCATATCAGTATGTAGTGTCTCTACTTTAAAGAGTCCTCTCCTGCTGATGTTCAGGTGTATATCAGTATGTAGTGTCTCTACTTTAAAGAGTCCTCTCCTGCTGATGTTCAGGTGTATATCAGTATGTAGTGTCTCTCTACTTTAAAGAGTCCTCTCCTGCTGATGTTCAGGTGTATATCAGTATGTAGAGTCTCTACTTTAAAGAGTCCTCTCCTGCTGATGTTCAGGTGCATATCAGTATGTAGAGTCTCTACTTTAAAGAGTCCTCTCCTGCTGATGTTCAGGTGTATATCAGTATGTAGTGTCTCTACTTTAAAGAGTCCTCTCCTGCTGATGTTCAGGTGTATATCAGTATGTAGTGTCTCTACTTTAAAGAGTCCTCTCCTGCTGATGTTCAGGTGTATATCAGTATGTAGTGTCTCTACTTTAAAGAGTCCTCTCCTGCTGATGTTCAGGTGTATATCAGTATGTAGTGTCTCTCTACTTTAAAGAGTCCTCTCCTGCTGATGTTCAGGTGTATATCAGTATGTAGAGTCTCTACTTTAAAGAGTCCTCTCCTGCTGATGTTCAGGTGCATATCAGTATGTAGAGTCTCTACTTTAAAGAGTCCTCTCCTGCTGATGTTCAGGTGTATATCAGTATGTAGTGTCTCTACTTTAAAGAGTCCTCTCCTGCTGATGTTCAGGTGTATATCAGTATGTAGTGTCTCTACTTTAAAGAGTCCTCTCCTGCTGATGTTCAGGTGTATATCAGTATGTAGTGTCTCTACATGTCTCCATGCTCTAATGTTCAAAAAACTCTTTCTTGTTCTCATACTGCCTGTGCTGCAGCACCTCTATTCACCCTCTGTCTGAAACCAGAGCCCAGTCTGCTCTGATTGGTTAGCTGGCCGGCTCTGTTGTGATTGGTCAACCACTTAGAGATGTCCCACCCCTTAGCCTATCACATACAATGTGTTGGAGCGCTAACCAATAGAAGTACGAATGTTACATAGTGAAGTAAAAGTAGTTGTTATTCCCAATATCACATTTCAGATTCATTCATTTAAATGACTGGATAATTATCATCGATGTATTATTGTGTTTATAACAACTGATAAAGGTGAAGCTAATTTGTATGTAATTAAAGTTTATTTAGAAGTAGTTGTATAAGCTCATTAATGGAATCTATAACGTATTTGAAGATGTCAGATGAATTTAGTGGAGTAAGAACTACAAAATTGACTTCAAAATGTTTTATAAGGTAGCATAAAAGTTAAATACTCAGGTGAAGTACCTCAACATTTTACTTAAGTACAATGTACTCTGTTACATTCAACCTCTGATAACTACAACACATTATACGTAAGCATTTGGATGTTTAACCGTCAGATATCATAGATTCAGAGCTGTGCATTACGACAAATGATCATCTTCAGACTCAGTAGAGTTGCTGCCGTGCACAAAGTGACTAAAAATAAAAATATATTTTCTGTCCAGCAGCTCGGCAACAGGAAGTTGTTCACTGTGTTTCCTGACAGCATGTGGAGCAGGAGACAGTGTGAAACCAGCTGTGACATCTCGTCACCTCTGGAACGGGGGAAATAAAAACATTGGAAATTGAATCCAGGTGGTCAGACTGAGGGTTATTTACAGAGACGAGGCTGGTGTTTCAATCCGCCCACAGCACGACGGCGTTCAGCAGGCAACGAGTGGACCAACTTTACACCTGATGTTAACATACGTTTTCAAAGACTTTTATCAGATTGTCAGAAGTCCAGGTAGTGATGCAACAACGATGCATTGAGGATCAGATTATCAAAACCAGGGGTGTGACAATTGTTTTGAAATGCATTTATACAGGTTGCAAAAACAGATAATAGACCGTTGCATGTGACTGCAAACATTAAGTAACAGGTGGCTTCTGTAAGGAGTATCCTGACTTATCCTAAAGTACTGGAAGTCAAAAGCCTCCTCATTGACTTCAAATCGTAATCGTTGCACTTTTCTTTGAAACCCATTATGACTTCCTTTCCTTCCTCCCATCTTCCCTTTGTTAAGATCTCACTTTGACACAGGCTGCTCTTTGAATTGACTTATTGGTAAAACCTCTAATGAATGACAATCTATAGTTACTGTTCATACGTTTTGTTAATGTTTACAATGATAATAGTCACACATACACCACTCAAAATGACTGGTAGTGTTCATTCAGTGGGTCTGTAATGCACCCAAAGTACACAAAGCACCTTATTTATGTCTTATAGTTTGAGGAAATTAAATATTTTCTGGCAGATGTTATCAGGTAGCTAGAAAATGAAGCTGCCGTTAATAGATGACTCCGTATATCTCCGTATCACATTGTCAGATTGATTACTTTTCCATTTTCCAGAATGTCTCACAACGACAAATGCATGTTCAGCTGGTTTGCATGAAATCAAACCGATTGGAGCTTGGAGAGGACAGGCTAAACCTTTCACAAATCACACAAATCTGAGGAGAAATCCAAACAGAAAGCTCTCAGCAGATCAAATAACTAGTAAAAGCCAGAGAGACATGGCTCCAACATCTGGGAAGCTGTAATAAAGTGTATTCTCCTACACATCAATAAACTGTATCTCCTGCTTAATGCTCCTATCACAATGTGCAGGCTGTGAGAAACAATGTAGGTATAGTATCTGAGATAAGTTCTCTGTGACAAAGTCTTCTATCCATCTGCCTACATGTATATATTACAAAAGGAAGAAATGAGTGTCCTGACCTCAGTTTGGAAAGCGTGTGTGTGTGTGTGTGTGTGTGTGTGTGTGTGTGTGTGTGTGTGTGTGTGTGTGTGTGTGTGTGTGTGTGTGTGTGTGTGTGTGTGTGTGTGTGCTATAGAAACAGAGTGAGAGACAGAGGCTTCTCTTTACAAGCCTTAACCCGCTGAACATCATCGACTTTGAGGAGGGAATCAATCAGAGTTGGAGTGCGCCTGTATGCCCTTTGCAGTTAAATGTAACAGCCTTTGTCTTGCCACCCCCAACCTCATTCTCCACGGGTGAGTTTTGGTGCCCTGCTTATCTTTCCCTCATTCCCCTCCAACAAAAGCAGAGAGCTCCAGACTCCAGCTCTCGGAGGATACGTCCAGCCGGCGCTATCAGAGCCAGACGCTGTACAGCCAAATGAAATTATAGTGTGTGTGTGTGTGTGTGTGTGTGTGTGTGTGTGTGTGTGTGTGTGTGTGTGTGTGTGTGTGTGTGTGTGTGTGTGTGTGTGTGTGTGTGTGTGTGTGTGTGTGTGTGTGTGTGTGTGTGTGTGTGTGTGTGTGTGTGTGTGTGTGTGTGTGTGTGTGCGCGTGCGTGCGTGCGTGTGTGTGGATATGCAGACTTTCTGATGCGTCCCTTTCTACTGAGAATGAGTCTGTTGTTATACCTGCAGGCCGATTACTGCACCTGACATTACATTACATTACATTTAGCTGACGCTTTTATCCTAAGCGACTTACAATAAGTGCAGTCGACCAAGACGATACAAACTTGAAGAAAACAGAATAATATAATAATATTGGGAGGGATGAAACCCTCTGTAATGGTCACACATGCAGAGCACACAGCACACACATTGACATTTGTTCTCTGCTTTTAACCCATCCTAGTACCTGGGGCCTATACTACGAAGCTGGTTCAACCTAACCTGGATATGTTTGAGTTAGCCGGTTGGCCTAATCCAAAACATACGCGCTCTCGCTAAACTGTACTGCGACGCTGGTTATCAAGTGGATCGCTCAAGCCAGCCGTGTCCTATCTAGTTAGGTGCGCGTTCACATGAAAGGGGTGGTATCTGGAGCATTCGACCAATCACAAACATGGAGAAGCGGACTGACAGCGCAGCGTCATACTTCCTGAAGGAAAAGTGAACTTTAATACTAGTCAAACCGACCAGGTTAGCCGCTAAGCATAAGTTACCATGGAGATCTAGCCTGCTAAAAAGAGAACCAGCTTCGTAGGACCGGAAAGCCGGAGTTTTCCCTGAATTTAGCCGGCTAAGCGAAAATCCTGCTTCGTAGTATACCCCCCAGGAGTCTAGTACTAGGAGCAGTGGGCAGCTAGTGTACAGCGCCCGGGGAGCAATGGGAGTGGAGGGGGGAAGGGGGTTGTCTGGTGCCTTGCTCAAGGGCACCACGGCAGGGCAGGAGGTGAACTGGGACCTCTCCAAGTAGCGGTCCACACTCCATATTTTAGGTCTGGTAGGGGACTTGAACCGGCGACCCTACGGCTCCCAGTCCAAGCCCCTACTGACTGAGCCACTGCTATCATGTAAGTACATCAGGTTTCATAGAGCCAAAACATTTCAAGTGCTACTCAACTAGCTTTAGATAAGCCAGTCCTTTATTAGTATATAAGTGCTTTGTTAGTAATTCTATCGCTCGAAGTGGAGTCGAAAGAGATGAGTTTTTAGTCTGCGCCGGAAGATGTGCAAGCTATCTGCTGTCCTGATGTCAATGGGGAGCTCATTCCACCATCTAGGAGCCAGGATAGCAAACCGACTGGTGCAGCGAGCCGTTTGGCAAAATGTGATACTCCACGCTCAGGTGGACGATGATCTTTTAGCAAAGGTTTGAGCTTTTTTGTCTTGCGAAATAAAGACTTCTCCACTAATATTTCTTCACTAAGCATGGGACAAAATACTATGTGTCAAGTGAAAGATGTTTTGTCGTAGAGACCTATCACCCAATATAATTATCTCCCAAACTCTGCTGTTACATTAGGCTTGACGGAGTTTCTTGTTATGGTTTTTCGAACGAGAAATTCTGGTCACATCGACCCCATGATTGTGAAGGAGCTCGGGGAGATATACAGCCTTTCTAATTGCAGCATATGGCAAAATGTGATGACCCAACGCTCAGGTTAACGGTTCACTTTTTGCAAATGTTTTGTCTTTACCTATAAATACCTCTGGCTTCGATTAATACAGCTTTTCAGTTTCATGAAGGCGAAACATTGCACTGATCAATATTCCTCCACTAAGCATGGATCGAAAAACTATCTACAAAGTGTTTTCATCACCCGTTAGATTCATTTCCAGTAACTTCGCTGTTACAATCAGCTTGCCTTATAGTCTTTTAGCCCTTTTAGCTTGTTGTTTTGGTTTTGAAACCAGAAATGATGTTTAAATGCTCAAAAAATAAAATGAAGTGACCTTTACCTGACCAACTCACAGTACAACCATATAGAGAACCGCAGTGACGTCCTAAAACCCGGAAGTAAGTTAGCATTTTTACCACCTCCGGTTCCTTCGACAAAAAGCAATGCAATCTCTCCATAGGGTTTAGGAAAATATCTGGAAATAAGGTCTATGGTTGAAACACATTGAAGAGACGGATCACGTTTTGTTCTACGACATTAAATCCATCAGCAGTGACCCCACTGGTGATTTCTGAAGAGTTGACGTGTCTGAAAAACGATGGTTGTTACCAAGTGGCTGAATAGCACTACAGAAGTTGTCGAGGCTGTTTTACGTCATTACACCGAACACGTGAACACTCCTCTAACTTTGTTTGCCCTGTTCTGCTTGAAAGCAAGTCCCTGCCTCCTGCAGACTGTTCAAACAAACACTTCAACTTGTACCATTTACAATCTGTATGTTTGAATACGGATCTTAAGTTGGCGTGACGTTGAAGTAGCGACCCTGCTGTAGTTCGTTTATAGCATAACGTTAGCATTTTGCGACTAGATTTATGATTCGAAAATTATAAAAGTAGGGTAGACATGTGGATATTATCCGGCTGAACAAAACGTGATCCATCTCTTAAATGTGTCTCCACCACAGACCTTAGTTCCAGCTATTTTCCAAAATCCTATGGAGAAACTGCATTGCGTTTTTGACGAAGGAACCGGAAGGAGTTTTAGGATGCGTCACTGCGGTTCTCTATTTGATTGACACAAGCTACCCAATTAGAGTATGTCTTCAAGTAATTCAAGACTAGTGGAAACCGTTTGTACCTAAAAAAAAACTCCTCCCAAATGTTCACTTGTTAAATTGCTCGATGTCTAACCATACACTACATACAGGTTACTAGTGTACCTCCTCGAGATTTACTGAAACAATAACCAGAAGTGAAAGTTCCCCACATCAGAATCCTGACGCAGGTGTAGATCACACCTTCGTTACGACACAAATCTACAGTATAAGCGGTCTGGAGGGAAATTTGGTTGTGTGTACACAGGTAGCTTTCAGATGGACGATGTAAATTAGCAAGCGGGTTACGAGCGAACATTGCCGCTTCTTGTTTTCCAATCCAATTTCGCAGAGTGATAAAAGCCTGTGCGTGTGCTGTGAAAAACTCCCTCTGAGTCCCGGCTCCCCTCAGGTCGTACAGCTTGGTCGCCACATGCTAAATCACAACACAGAACTTCTTGTTTTCCTCCGTGAGCAACAAACCTGCTCATTACCGACAAGAAAACTCATGCCTCAACATCCCCAAACATTGCATTTTCTAAAAATGTTGGAGAAAAAGCCTTGCTCCATAGTAAGTATCCCATTGAGGCTCAAAGGCTGTTTCTTCAAAGCATGTCATTTCACCCATTTTAAATTTGACACTTCCCTTTAGGGCAGCAAATAACCATTAGAGTCATCATTAACTTTTAATCAATTAAATTAACAATTAATTCATGAGTTGAATAATGTCAGATAATAGTGAAAGATGGCCCTCAAGGTGTCATAAATGAAGAGAAGAGGAAAATGCTTATTTTTGGGAAACTGGAATCATCGATCGTATGGAAGTTTTTTCTTGATAAATAGTTTTAAAGGTCACCTATCATGCTATTTTTAGGCAATATCATAGATATATAAAAATATATAAAAAACATGTCTTTGAAGTGTTTTGCTCAAAATACCAAACAGATCACCCATTCATTCATATCCCTCTATTTCACTTCCTGTTTCAAAAGTGCTGATTCTGGGGATAAAGCTTTAAAAAATAAAGAGGAGGGTCTGAGCTCATGCGGGACCCGGCAGCTACTGTCTAAACTAAATGCTGCCGTGATGAAACGCCATATCATGGATTATCAAGGAATCTCTCTGAAACAGTCTGGAGCTCAAAGGCTTTCTCTCTTGCCGGTTATACCACAAGGTGAGTTCCTTTTTACTTCCTGCTTCTTCACACACATGCTCTCCAGTACAGGTTAGCTCTGAGTGTTAGCGATGCTAATGTAAACACCGACCATATTACGTCCAAAACAGTCGGGCATTGTTTCTGATAGCAACGTTTCTGATTGGGCCGTGGGTCCACATTTCAGATATTACGTCATATCGGACGCAAATCTGGATCAGCTCCGTTGTTCCCCGTTTTTAGAGATTTGGGTACGGAGGAAAAGAGAGAGGGTTTTATTTTCTAACGCTGCGTGAGTTCCCCGACATACCGGGGACACATGTTTATGAATAACAGACATCAAGAAGTGCATTTTGCATGATAGGTCCCTTTAAATGATTATTTGGATATCAAAACTGTTGATTTCTGTCACTCTACTAATTCATTTATCTGTTGGTTTCCAAACTTTTTGACAAGCAGTTCAACCGAGGGCCCCAAAAGGTCTGAAGATATAAAACTCTGCTGAAACAAGACTAAGAGTCTAAAGCCACGCTTCTGTGACTCTGCACTGATAACTCCAAATGTTAACCGAATGGTGGTGCCTTACAAAAAGCGCCAGGGGATCACCAAAGTCTTTAAGATACACCATCTGGGGACAATGAATATGTGTATAATGGTTTGCATCAATATATCTAGTAGACGTTGAGTCATTTCACAGAACGAAGGGACCAAATGTGACTTAATGGTGTTGCTAAACCAAAAATATGGTAGGATTCAAAGTATCATAATAATGTATCTTCTGGGTGCCAGATTTAACGGCAACACCTCCAATAGTTATTAAGATATTTCAGTCTGGACTATAAGCGATGGAAAAACCAACAGTCCAGCTGCTAGCATAGCTAAAACGTCATTTTGCACAGATTAAATGTGTGTCTTTCTTATCGTTATCATCTTGGGACCATGTTCTAGCACTACTAGCATGTGCCATCTCCACGATATTGTTAAAACAATACCTCTATATTTGAGCCAGTGATAAACCAACTGTGAATAAGCAGGGTTGAAATCACACCCATACATTTTGAGTCGCTATATGCTGTTAAATACCCCGATAGGCCTATATATCTGTTCTGCATTCACTTCCTTTAGGTCTATTGGTGAGTCCATCATTACAAGCTGAGTTTAGTGGACCCACAGGACAAACCTTAATGACGTATGCCAAACAAATCGAAACTGCAAAGCCCCCGGGGAGCGGCAACCTCGTACAATCTCCTCTTCCCTGAAACTGTAGCAACAAACTGCATCTGTGGCTCTGTGTGTTAATGCTTTCCAATCGAGAGTGATCCATTAAGTAGCTGGAAATGTGTTTGAAAGTCGTCTGAAACTCTAAATGTCTTCTCTGCCTTTAGGGAGGGAAAACTTTTAAATGAGTGTGTCCAAAGTGAAGTACTTGCTCGGCATCTCTGTAGTGATCCTTGGTCCAGCTGATGTGGGACAAACCGGTTTCTCATTAAGGGCAATGGTCTGACCCAGAAATATTGTTAATGCCTGCTCAGAGAATAAGCCAATTAACTCTGTTCAAAGTTCTTCCATGTGACAGAAAAGTGGGGAAGACGAGCAGTGCACGAGGAGATGTATGAGAGTTTTTGTGTGCAGCAGAAACAATGAGACAGAAAGACTGCGTGCCTCAGAGAAAGATTTAGAGAAATAATAACTGTTTTGTAAATAGAGAAGATGGTGGAAACAATATGCAGTCAAGAGATAAAGACACTTTGAAGGTTGGTTCTTAAAATGCAAGAGAGATTAAAAAGGTAAAGAGAAAGATGGTACAATCGTCTCTTAAAGAACAGAGAAAAAAGTCTCTCAAGAGAAAAGCTTGCACCTAAACTACTCGTAGTATTGACTTAACTTAAGAGAAGCCCTCGGGTGGTTTTTCCCGCTCTTTTGTCTTCCCTCCACCCTTTTCTTTATCTAGCCGGGGCTCGGTAGCCGTCTTAATGTGCAATAAAAACAGATAAATCAGCTCTTCTTCAGGTATGATCTGGTTTTGTTTGGAAGTCGTAAATGAGAGGTGCAAAGACGCCTTCAGAGGCAGACGGCTCGGTCGCTGGGTAAAAGTCAAGAGAGCAATTTACTGCTCAGCTTCGTGAAAAGAAAAAGAAAATACATTCAAGCATAAAGTCTTTGTGCCACACTTCCAAAGGCTCAATGCCAGACATCCACACTTAACGCACAACAAGGCAATATAGTGGTGAAGTGATCAATCAATCAATCAATGTTTATGTATATAGCCCAATATCACGAATGTTACATTTGTCTCAGTGGACTTCACAGTGTGTACAGAATGTCTTTAGACCCTCACATCGTACAAGGAAACACTTCCAGAGAAAACCCACAGTTTAAAGGGAACATGGGAGAAACCTCCGGGAGAGCAACAGAGGAGGGATCCCTCTCCCAGGACGGACAGACGTGCAATAGATGCCGTGTGTAAATCGAAGAGATAATACATTTTACAGCATATAGACCGAATGTTTGGAAATGCATGTGTCTGTAATAAGAAGATGAATCCACAAGGATGTCAACAATCCTGTGATGACGTATTTTTAAGGGCGAACAGGAAGTTAGCATCGCGAAGGCTCTCTTGACAAAAGTAAATGTTTTTTTTTCCATTTGAGAATAACAGAAGATGTGATCTGTGGCCAACACACGTGTATGATACCTACACGTATTGTTCAGCAGATGGATCTCCACATATTAACTTTTATGATTTTTAAAGCGCAACTGTAATGAAAAAAGCTAACGTTGGGCTATAAAGGAATCACGGTCACATGACTTCACGGCACCAGCACTAAGTTAACTATTGTGAGAGCTAGAATTGTAATCTTATCATAGTGCAATTTTTCACCTTTTGTATCCCTTCCCTGTACTCATTTAAAAAAGAGTGAACAAGACAAACTGCTGCAGCCTGGAGAAAAGACGGACGATCTGCCAGCGAAGAAAAAGGCATCTGCTCTTGTTTGTTTCGTAAGCGTGTGTGTCCATGTTTGTATGTGTGAGTGTGTGTTCATGTGTGTGTGCATGTGTCCGCCTGCCCACCCGCCCCCTCTCCCAGTGACGACGCACCGCTTCCTGGCCCGAGCCCACTCACTCTGCTGGCCGCTCTCCAGACTTCCTGCTGCGAGAGGCCTCTGTCTGTGTGTGTGTGTGTGTGTGTGTGTGTGTGTGTGTGTGTGTGTGTGTGTGTGCGTGCGTGCGTGCGTGCGTGCGCGTGCGTGCGTGCGTGCGCGTGCGTGCGTGCGTGCGTGTGAGGGTTAGACAATCAGAGCATGGCCTTTTTAGCTTTTGACTAGCTATTTTTAAAAAGCTCAATGAGCGTCATCATTAGCAGTTACTGACTCAATGTGATGAAAGGAGATAAATATGGCTACTTATGGACAGTAATCCTACACACCAAGTCAAAGTTGTGTCTGTCAAAGAATAATTCTTCCTTACTCCTAAGATATTTAACCTTATTGCCTGTTGACGTTTACGACCAAACCCTGGCTCTATTATCTCTCTTAAGGAATGGGAGGCTCCAGCTATCTTGATAAACCAGTTAAACTCTCGGTCACAAAATGGTTTACGGCGGTGGGAACGCTGGCTTTCTAAGCTCCACAGATGTTTACGCCTCCCCCAATATGCTCATTAACTCTCTGTAAACTAGTTAAAAGGTCTATCGAGAGATAGGCTGATCAGAATTGACATGACAACCCACCCGTGCAGTCAGAACCTTTTGCTGCTGTGACTTGTGATATGAATTCTCCGGCCGTATCCTTGCAATAAACTATCATTGTTTGACATCAAAGCTCCAACTCTCCTCGTGTCTCTCTGAGTCCTGACTCTCCATTGCTGCAGAAGTTTCCCTTACAGTGTCAACAAGGTTTGTCTTTTTTTAAATATAAGCCAAAATATTAGTTTTCCCGTGATATTTTGAGGATAATTTATTTTTAAAGTTGGAACATTTCTGAGAAATAGAAAGGCAGCTAACCTAAGAATATCCATTTTATTAACAGGCAGTATTTGTATCGTTTGTACAACTTGAACATAGTAGTACAGGTGTTATATATCGTAGTATAATTAGCATTATAGTTTTACTTGACGTTTTTAATTAGTTTTTTACTTCTAGTCAACATTTTACTATAAAGTTTATGAAAATATCTTTATTTGAATTATTAAATGGAGCAAACTGTCTCAAAACTCTATCTTCCCCGGGATAAATAAATGATAAAGTGATAAAGTATTCTGATTACTCTTGAGTCTAAAAATAACTGGATTAAATACATCTGTTACTTGTTAAAAACTCACAAAAATAAGGTTTGAAAATACATTGCAACTTTCTGCAAAGTGAGCTTCAGCGGTTTTCCAAATCTAAACGTACTTACGCGTTTAGTAAGATAATAAATGCATCAGAAACACCAACAATGAAAAACAAAGTGATATTTCTTTACTAGAATATGCATTTACCGTTAATGCTGACAGCTGATTTCTGCACAGCGTTGCATTTCCATTTCCTGTCCTTATCTCAGCGTAGCAGCTGCAGAGTCTCTTACCAACATCGTCTCATAGAAAGGAAGTGTAATTTCTGCTGGTGTAAAAGTGATTTCCAGAACACTGATATTGATAATATTGAAGTATTGTGATTTGCCACCAGTGGAAAGTTCAATAACAGGAAACCCAATTAGCACAGAGGATGACACACACACTCTGATGAATTACATACAGTGTGGTGAGAGGAATGAGTCAATGAAGTCCCTCTTTAGGCGGCATGCAAACATAGTCGATTCCTACAATCTGGGAGAAGTTGAGGGTGAGGAAGTGGGTGAGTGTGTGAGTGAGAGCTACATGTTATATTGGGCTGTGTGTGAGTAAGGGTCCTGCTGTACATCAGTGTGTGTGTATGTGTGTGTGTGTGTGTGTGTGTGTGTGTGTGTGTGTGTGTGTGTGTGTGTGTGTGTGTGTGTGTGTGTGTGTGTGTGTGTGTGTCAGTAAGTGAGCAGCGGGTTGTTTTAGCCCACTCCCCTCTGCTGGAGACTACTTCAGACCAGACCTATCTATAGAGGCTCATCCTCCGCCACCCCCTTACACACACACACACACACACACACACACACACACACACACACACACACACACACACACACACACACACACCACACACACACACACACACACACACACACACACACACACACACACACACACACACACACACACATCACACACACACACACACACACACACACACACACACACACACACACACCACCAACACAACACACACACACACACACACACACACACACACACACACACACACACACACACAACACACACACACACACACACACACACACACACACCCGTACACACACAGAGTATAAGCAGTAATACTATGGTGTACCAAGTCATGCATTCTTTTTTTTCTTAAGTTTAAGTAGAAAAGTAAAGCATTGAAATCACTTCAAGTACCAAAAGTAAAACTTCTTATTATAAAAATATATATTTATCAAATAGTTTTGATTAATGATCCATTAAATCGTTTTGGTTTTGCAGCTGGTAAAGATGGAGCTCACTATAATTACTTTTTATGCCGCCACTTTTTATCACAATCCATAAAAATAATCATAATTCAGAATTAGATTTGTATTGAGTGACTTGTAGTTTACTCTATTTCCATGTCATGCTTTTTACTACTCCACCTTATCGGTAAATATTGTACATTGAATCCACTCAAATTATCTGACAGCTTTTGATATTTTCAGATTTAGGTTTTGCATTTAAAGAACAGGCATAACCTTTGAACATAATGCATCTCTAAAGATTAAACCGGTAACATGTTTGTGGTAGAACCAAGTCAAATTAGACAATATATCGTAACAAAAATGCATTTGTAAACATCAGAAGTTCTCTAAAAGAACTTTGTAAAGTGAAATGGTAATTGATGCAACAAACCAAAACTGTAATAATGCC
>NW_022991938.1:259618-287118 GCF_902827175.1 Gymnodraco acuticeps
ATGGAGGTGCCGTGGGAATTATAGACTCCAAACTCTCCAATCAATGCAGCCGCCGGCCTCACACACCGAGGGAGATCTCGCCGTACACACCTTTTCCTGTCTTACACCATTTCTCTCGACAATGGGTTTACATAAGGGGAAAAGTAGTCGTGACAGCCGATACTTTTCATCATGAGCGGATCTAGCTCGCTTTAAAGACTGAAAGAAATACTTATAAAAACGATAATCTTTCTATGAATTTCTCACTCCATGTTACCTTGAATTCTTGGAGAAAATTGTTTCTCTTGCACGCCTCCACAGGGAACAAAAAGTAAAACTGTAAGCTACTCAAAGTACATTTTATGCTGATGTGTTTTAAATCTTAACTCTACTGGGAAGAGGAGAGTTAGGTAAGTGTGACATGGAATCAAACTGTTTTCATAGAGTTTATAAACTGAGTTTTTGGTATCGTTTTGCTGCCGTTACATTTTCTTTTAACAGTGATAGTTGCACAAAAATAGTCCCTTTCTTGTTTGATATCCTCCTGCCATTTTAGTGGTAATGAGACAATCAGCTTTTATCACAAAACATTTCACAGCCTGGTTACTCTCTGAAAAAGTCGTTTTTAACGTGTACATGCATGAGATCAAAGTTCCTCAGCTCAGATTTGGCCCCGTCAAACCCAGGTGTGACTCATGACTGTAGCCATCATTAAAGTTATGAGTGCCTCGTGTGTTTCCTGCCTGATGTGTGAAAGCTTTATTTAAATATCCATGCAATTAAACCCCTGTGACGTAAAGAGGCCCCGAGCACACAGCCGTCATAGATCTGCGGGGGGTCGATGAGGTTAATGGTCAGCTAGCGATGAAACGGTCATTACGATGTCCGGGAAATCAAACATATCCTCCCACCAGCAACTCACAGCTTTCGGCTGATGGTGCAGGAAGCAGAAAGTAGCCTCGGATTAAAAAGTCAAAGCTGCAGCATCTCTAGGATTCATTATCACACCGCTTCACACGGTTTACTCATCAAAACAGACAAAACATGGACTGTGCTCATTCAAGATGTGAAATGTGCCAGAAAACTCTCGATAGTCATTTTTTAAGGTTTGAAATGCAAAGGGATAAAAGACAGTAATGATTGTAAAGAACTACAATAAGACACGTTACAAAAGTAATTTATCTGGAGGTCTGAAGGGGAATATTTTGGCAACTTGAAAAGCCTTAAAGGTAGGGTAGGTAAGAATGGAGAAACCAGCTCGAGTGCGCTAGAATTTGAAAGCACACAGCCGGAACAAATCTGCCCCTTCCTTCAGACTTCCTCACAGAGCCCCTCCTCCAACACACACGAACGCGCACATGACCAATGAGGGCACGAGATAAGTTTGTGCCCAGATGGAAGGCTGACAGGCAGGTAGGCCATCCAGTTACTTTAGCCGGGCCGGCTCAGATGATTGGTCGTGCTTTTTACAGCGCCACGGCTTCCACAGATGAAATTTTGTTATGTATTTATTGTCAAAGCATTTAATATATTCATTGCTATCGGGATGTTAAGAGCATTCCATGGAATATAACAACAAGTGTTTCTGAAGTGAATTACATACCCACCTTTAATTAGTGTTTCCATTTGACACTGGAAGTTTTGTATCCCACAGATTTATTTTTTATAGGGTGATAAATACAATTATTTTTTAATTGTTCTTATTTTCGCATCGAAAGGAGCCAGTTGAGGTGGTTCGGGCACCTAGTTAGGATGCCACCTGGGCGCCTCCCTCGGGAGGTGTTCCAGGCACGTCCAGCTGGGAAGAGACCAAGGGGTAGACCTAGGACCAGGTGGAGGGATTATATCTCTCTGCTGGAACTACTACCTTTACATTACATTACATTTAGCTGACGCTTTTATCCAAAGCGACTTACAATAAGTGCGTTCGACCAACAAAATACAACTTGAAGAAAACAGAATCATATAAGTACATCAGGCTTCATAGAGCAAAAACATTTCAAGTGCTACTCAACTGGCTTTAGATAAGCCAGTCCTTTATTAGTATAAAAGTGCTTCGTTAATAGTTCTATCGCTCGAAGTGGAGTCGAAACTACCCCCGCGACCCGACCACGGATAAGCGGGAGAAGATGGATGGATGTTCTTATTTTACAATAAATAAATCCATGAACTAAAAGGTCCTTTTCTGCCCAGCAGTGCTCACCAGAATACCAGGACCGATGATATGTATTGCTTACGAACTACAATAAATAAAAGAAACACTTTCACCTTGAAACACTGGTAGACGCTGGAGCTCTGATTTATTTTGGTTATCGGCGGTCCAAGTTGGGGTAAATGATCTTGCCCAAGGATACATTGAAATCTTGACTGCAAGGCTGCAATTGAACCCACAACCATCCGATTGGTAGACGACCATCAGCTGTGTTTTCTTTCAGGTTTAATACAATTTAACTGCGAGTGTGGTGATGCGTCACGATGATTAAAGAAGAACAGTCTGAATGTCTGATCTCCAGTCAGCTGATTCTCACCTGGCGAGCGCCTGCACCTTGGCGCTGTGTCTCTCCTCGAGCTCCGAGAGCTTCTTCTTCAGAAGATCAGTTTCCTGCCTGAGGCCGGCCGAGTGCTCCATCTCTCCGTCCAGAAGACTGCGCAGAGACCTGAAACACAGAGGGAGGACACTCAGACTTTAATTCAGTAAAAGTAGCATAACTTAGTGTTGGGAGAATACTGAATGTCCTCTTCCAACATCAGAGTCCACATGCTAACAAAGGTATCCCAGTTGTAGCTGTGTTCATGACAGGATGTGTGATTACCTAGAAGAGCATCAGGACTGTTTGAGGCATGTGATAGCTATGTGATTAACATGATGATTCAGCCTCTATGGAGATAGACATATGACAAGCATGCTCATTTCTGACGTGGAGCTAATCTGAAGTAAACATTGAATACTGCTTTCTACTCCTCCATCTTGTGACTGTGTAACTCCCTCTCTTGGATATCAGCATGTGAAGGACACTGTTCAGGAACTAGTTGATGCTCTGTATGTGATGACGACTTCCATTCTGGAGAGGATCACAGATACATGGATCCTGAGATTGAAGCTCAAGCCGGGGAACAGTGATATTTTTCGAAACACTTAGCTATCAGTAGGAATTGGGGTAAGAAAGCACCACCAACGAAAAACCAATGGGTAACAATTGTGGAAGAAATATTTTTGATGGAAAAACTGACTTATAAATTGAGATTGCAAGAAACACAACTCAACAGAAAGTGGGAAAAACTGACTCTATACAAGACTCAAAACTAAGACATTTGACAGGAACAATATCTAACAGATACATGTATCTTCAAGAATATAATAACATATTACATATAATACATAATACATATCTCTAGCCTTTCACTTTCATTTTGATTTTGTATTGCCTTGCTGGCCTTTTGTTACATTGTAATGTTGTTGGAACCAGCATGCTACTGCCATAGATAATGTGACAACAAATATTTAAATTACAAGTAGCATAATTTAATTGTACAAAATTACTAATTATTAGGCCATCAAACTAAATATGAAGTATCAAGATTAAGATTCAGATTAAGACATACTTTATGAATCCCAGAGGGGACATTCAATTCTCCATTCTGGTGTTATTTACATTACTTGATGTACATGAGTAAGTAAATTAATGTTTTTAAGTCAATGTTTAAAGGGACCCTATTATGCTCTTGTATTGGAAGTACAATATTAGCTTCTAAAATGTAGTGGGGTAGAAGTATAAAGCAGTGTAAAATGGAAATACTCCCATAAAGTAAATGGACTTATTACTTTTCACAACTGCAATATATAAAGTGGTTTATTTTCTGACTAATTTGCATCAGTTGGTGATACATGTTGCAGACCTAATCCTCCACATAACATAGACGACTAAATGTTGACAATATGTTATTTTTATAATCAGTAGATCGGATAAACATTATTAAATGCAGTCAGGCTTATCTCTGATACACAAACATCTACACACATCTTTGATTGCATCGCTCTTATCTCAATGCCCCAAACACAAATCACACAGATCTGGCAGGAGATTCACATTAATCGTATTAATCCCTGTTTTTTAGGTCATTGCGGCAGATTTTTATTGCAGTTTGAACCTGTTTAGCGGCTGTTAAATGAGAGTAAATCACAATCTTTGGTGGATTAATGCTCAAGAATGATAAGAACAACAAAACAGCGTCCTGGCCCCAGGTCAGCACAAATAAAACCTCTCGTCTCAGGATGAAAACAAAACAAGCAGGTCATTCAATATCGTCCTCCAGTCTGAGAGTGTGTGCGTGTGTGTGTGTGTGCGTGTGCGTGTGTGTTACGGGAGCAGTAGATAAGGAGAATTTGTCCCAATTCGAAACCACTGCCTAGTCACAGAAACAGGAAATGCCTCAACTTCGTAACAACGGTTTCAAATCAGCATTTCTCGGTCAGAAAAATCATAAATGAACCGTAAAATAAACTCCAAAAATATTTAATGGCATTTCTTTTTTTGTAAACCTATTTTTTTTTTTAAATCTGATGTTTATACGCTGCTTTGTTTTGGAAAATGTCTGGAAACATACAAAACTTAACACAGGGTATGTGCAGGAATCCTGAAGTCAAATGTAATCCCTTTTAAGACTCTTTCCATACATTTTAAGACCTCATCGCCACTTTGAGTTTTAACCGGTTACCTTGGCGACACACTTTACCTCACATTGACTATATACAGTATTGATTGTCCTTCCTCCTTATCTTCCAACCATTTGGACGCAGACTTGCATTTCCCCATAACGATGTTGCTTTAGCAACCGGCGTAAACGGACCTTCGTGCGCTATCGAGCAGTGAGCGTGCGATGTCCTGTTCAGATGACGTCAAACCCAACGGGATGCCATCAATAAACTACACAGAATCACACTACACACCTACGCCATGATTACATTCAGGCAGACTGTAGAATACAACCTCTTTGGACCATTTATATACTTATTGGAAACAAGCTACAACATGTAATACCTTGGAAAATGCCGTTTAATACTTTTTAATACTTTTTAATAGCCTTAATTTTCGCTAAATTGGTCAACTTTTAATACTTTTTAAGACCCCGCGGACCCCCTGTAACAGTCAAATGCACCCGTTTAGGGTTTTCTAGACACGGATGATATGATCCTAAATTAAAAACAATACGAGGTGACCATGAACTTGTTTACATCCATATGAGGATATTAAATGTCTATCTTGTTCACTAGTAGATTTCTATACAGAACTGTTGGTACACAGTGTGTTTGGGTTGGCTCTGAGTCTGAACGTACGTGTTTTGTTCCTCCAGCTCGTCCTTCCTGTTCATCATGGCGACGATGGCCTGGCGAAGCTCCACTGCAAACAAATAAAATAAGAGCCCAACGTGAGATTTCTGCAATAAAACGACTTCAAATACACAAAAAACACACAGACAATACACACCACAAGGCATGAAGTAATATATAACTGTCTTCAGATGTAGAAATAAGACAAACTGCTTTAATAGAATCCGTTTTTCCCGCTGACAGGATAATGTCTGGCTCTCAGAGAATGCTTTTATCGCTGCAGTAAAACACAGTTTATTTTGGAAGCTTCTTTAAAACCCTGAAGAAAAGAGCTCAAAGATAAACGTAAGAAAAGGGAGGAAAACACTGGCATTAAACTATGAAACAAGAGACTATGAAAACACACTCAACAACAACAAGTGAATTATAGTACGCATATAATGACATAAAAGGACCATTGAGGTATTTCTTTAAAAGCACATGCTGTGAGAGAGGGGTAATTACAATTGTGTACATTTAAGAATTGGGTTTTTGGCAAGTAGATGCAAGCATGTGAGAGGAAGGATACAATCTTATCTGTGATGACATGTTTTTGTTCTTCAATGTGTTTTTGTTGCTGGAACTGCCACCTCCGCGGAGACCACGGATAACCGGGAGAAGATGGATGGTGTTTTTTGTTCCTGTTGTTACTATTTATTTGTTGTGTATAATCATTTCAATAACAAATGATAAGTATATGTAATTGGATGTAACTTTTAAATATTGACGGTAGGGTTTTCAAACCCTTACGCACTCAGTGAAAATAAAATAATTAATAATTTAAGTGAAACAAAACCTAACAAACATTGAATTTTCTCAATAAGGCAATAAAGTATAATACTGTATAATAAACTCTTAAAGATTAATGTCACCAGAAAATGTGTTTTATCGTAAAGAAGCCACATTGCACAGTTGGATCAATCTCATCTCACTACAACAACACCTGTGTGTTTTATGCCTTAATTATGTATTGTTAAACAGTGTTTGTTTGGGTGAGAATTTGTAATTTTTTTTAGAATAAAGGACGAAAAAACCCTGTTTCCAGCTAGGCCTGTACAAATAATCAGAACGTAATCAAAAGAACAATTAGGACTGAAGCAATAACACAATCGCAGTAAGGGAAATATTAGCTGAAGGCAAAACATGTACAAATATCTGATTTGTGATGGTTCGGGAAGTCCCTGCCTAATAACAAACACTATTCAACAGAACAAATTAAAAAAAGTGTGTATTTGTACTGAGGAAACACTGAATTTACACCCGTCCTCTTCATATCCCAATTTCAATATCACTCAAAGCAATCTCAACAGGTATTTTTTCTCTAAATCTTGACGCCAGCCTCAGAGCGACAGTCAGTTGATCTGCAGCAGTCAGTTGATCTGCAGCAGTCATAATCTCCGTCCCGATGTGAAGGACAGATTTGGGCCGCTCACAATGATTCATCTCCATAGTAACGCTCGGAGGTGCACACGAAGGTTTCAGAGCCTCTAACTAGGCTGTTAGCAGGACTTTCCAGAAATAACAGCCGAGAGAGGAGGAGTTAATCTACCCTGCACTCTGCATCATCACACACACACACACACACACACACACACACACACACACACACAATCTATTTTCATATCTAATGTAGGGTGTCGATGAAGCCCCAGACACAAGTAGGTATCCTGCAGCCCCCGAGCTGAGTGTCTAACTGGGGGAAGAGGAGGTGGGGGGGGGAGGAGGAGGAGGAGGAAGAACACAACAGAGAGCAACGGAGGAAAAGAGGTAGTCTATTATCTCCAAGGATCCATTCTTCACTTCAGAAGGCCAGAAATAAACGTGACCTTAAGTCCGACCACGCGTTCACAGCAGGGCCACAAACACGAGCCATTAGGGGCTTCAGTCCACAGCCAAAGTGTGTGTGAGGGGAAATACATGTGTGCAATAATCGTGGGATGTAACTATGTATATTTACTCAAGTACTGTCCGTTTAAATAACATTTCATGTGGCGGATTCATTTATCCAAAGCGATTTCTAATTAAGTGCAAAAAACAAGAATCATTAGCTTAGCGTAGCGTGCATTAGCTTTGTATTAGTGCTACGTACAGAAGCTTACATGCACGATATTCGACAGGCACATGTATCACATATAGACTTGCAAAAAAGTCTCTTGGAACTAGTCCAAACCCAACAGGAAGTCGGCTATATTGAATTTAGTGTGACTTTTCCGTATTTTTGGCCATTTTCAGGCTCCGTTATATAACAAGCTCCTCCCACAGAACTTCCCATTTGGTCAGTAACCTCTAAAAACCAAAAGTTATTAAAAGCTGTAAGATGTTGTAACTTGAGCGTACATTCTCCAAACAGTCAGAACATTTCTTGTGCTTGATAGGAATTGTGGCCCGAGGACTTTTAGAGGTCAAACATCATCAGTTTACATGACGATGTTTGGTCTCCACATGATAGAGAGCCACATCATGTTTTCATTGGACCCACATAGGTTTGCAATATGTCAATTTCAGTGCAACCCACTCCATCCATCTTTTTTTTTTTTATTGGCCAAGGTGCAGTCGAAATATGTTGGTTTTCAGTTTGCATCGTGCGTTTATATGATATACTATTAATCTACTTTTGAGGAACAACAACTCATATGTATTGTAGTAATATTATACATTAATTAACCACTTGTAAAATAGCTATTCCACATAATGAGTTATTTTAATTTGATACTTCAAGTACATTTTGCTGATAATACTTCTGTAATTCTACTTAAATAACATTTTGAACTCCTGTAATGGAGTAATTTCAGACTGTGGTACAACTACTTTAACTTGAGTAAATTATCTGAGAACTTTTCCCACCACTGTGTGTGTGTGTGTGTGTGTGTGTGTGTGTGTGTGTGTGTGTGTGTGTGTGTGTGTGTGTGTGTGTGTGTGTGTGTGTGTGTGTGTGTGTGTGTGTTAGCATATATGTATGTATGTGTGTGTGTTAGCGTGTGTGTGTGTATGTATGTGTGTGTGTTAGCGTGTGTGTGTGTTAGTGTGTGTGTGTGTGTATGTGTATGTATGTATGTATGTATGTATGTGTGTGTGCGTGCGTGTGTCTGTGTGTGTGTGTGTGCCCCCACCGGAAACCTGCATGCTCTTGCTCAGTTGTTCCCGTAATAGATGCATTAGCGGAGAGCTAGGCCATGTAATGGAGGTGCCGTGGGAATTATAGACTCCAAATTCTCCAATCAATGCAGCCGCCGGCCTCACACACCGAGGGAGATCTCGCCGTACACACCTTTTCCTGTCTTACACCATTTCTCTGCTCTCAGTTTCTCACATTTAATCAAATCCAGCATGCTTCGTATTGAGTGTGTCACAAAGCGTTAATCACGACGAGGGCAAACACTGTCATTAGCTGTTTTTACTATTCTTCAGCACTAAACATACGCACGCTGTAATGATACACTGCAAATGTTCCTATTCATAGAAGGTCTTATTAAGCTCTGTCATCACACGAGCCAATCAAGCTGCTCGTGTTGATTCCTTACTTAATGAACATTTCCCCTCAGCCATCATGTTCATTTTCTGGTTTCATATTAGTGTCTCTACTGTGACATGTCTCCATGCTTTAATGTTTAAAAAGATCTTTGTTTTTCTCATACTGCCTGTGCTGCAGCACCTCTTTTCACCCTCTGTCTGAAACCAGAGCCCAGTCTGCTCTGATTGGTTAGTTAGCCAGTTTTATTGTGATCACTTAGAGATGTCCCGCCTCTTAGCCTATCACGTACAATGTGTTGGAGCACTAGACGATTCAAGTGCATGTGTTACATAGTGTGTGTGGGAGAGAAACTCACTCTGGAGGGAACTTTGGGATTTTAGCCTTTGCAGACCATTGACATGCACAAAAATCCATATAACAAACTATAGGAAATGGAAACCCCAAAAGAGCATAACAGAGCCTCTTTAAAGAAGGTGAAATCAAGTATGAAATAAACTGCAGGTAAGACCAACAAAAAGGACCGCTATCCCTCAATCCTCATATTTGTCTTCTTCTGTGGTTTTCTACGTTGCACAAAACAACTTTGCACCAACCCTCCAAAAGGGAACTGTACTTTGGGTTAAGTGAGTAGGCGAAGAGAGCAAAAGTATCACCAATAGCGAGAGAGGGTCATGGCTTCTACTCAAAATGCAAAAATCCGTTTTGTCTGCATTGCATTCTGGTCTATTCAGCGTACAGTAGGCGTAGGAATAAATGATGTCTGCCTCTGTTGGGAAGGATTTATTTTATATAAGACTGTTTGATTGGGGAGGGACTAACACACACAACTGGATTAAGTGTATAAGATCATCGTCTCCACCTCTGTACTTTTAGATTCCACAACTCTCTGACCTCATTTTATAGAGGGCTTAAGGATCTAACACTTCCTGCTGCATTCACCTCCCCTGCCTCTCTGCCTCTCTGCCACTTTCCCACACACACACACACACACACACACACACACACACACACACACACCATGTATACATCACTTCAGGGGACATTACATTGACTTACATGCATTTCCTGGAGACTTATCCTAACCATAACCAACACATGCCTACCCCTTACCCTAACCTAACCAAGTCTTCACCCTAAAATTAATGATTCCCCTCATGGGGACCTCCATTTTGTTCCCATAAGGGAGGCGAGTCCCCACACGTGACTGTGTAAACAGATTTAGGTCCCCACAAGTATAGTAATGCTAGGCCACACACACACACACACACACACACAGTCTGATTAGCTTCAGGGCAACAAGCAGAACACCAAGCATCCGGCAAAACCCAGCATGTGCTGTGAGGTTTTTTACACATTAAAAGCTCATCAAGCTCGTTTTTATCTACATCTGACATCGTATATGTGATGTAAATGGATAAATCTGACTGTCACACTCTACCAATTTTCCTCTCAACATGTGCTTAAAATGGACCAACAGTGCCACCTGCTGGATCGTTTGTTATTATGGTAAGAAGTGAACATTCTCTGGGCACAAGGCTCAGCGATTAGATCCATTTCACCAACTGCACAACAACAAAAAAGCTAGATTTCCATACGTGATTTAATTTGCTGCAGACGACAGCTGGTGCTAACATTTCCAGACAGAGACATGTGCTAACTTCCTCATTCATAACCATAAACACATTGTGGGAATACACTCTGAGATTAGATTGTCTTCAGATAAAAACCCATGAGGAGCTGGGGATTTAACAACTCAGATTTTTGCCGTCACATTGAATAAGAATCCGTTTTGTGTTTGATTTCATTTATCCTCAGTGCTGCGAGGACATTTCACTTACACATAATTATACAGTTTCTATTCACTGCTGCGGCTGCTCGCTGAGCGCAGACCAAAACAAATTATCTAGTTTTAACGTCTTTAAAAGCTCCCTCCAGATACTTTTAAACGTTATTTAGATGGTTTTCCAACATAAAAGTGAAACAAAAACTCAAAACATTACTCGTTCTCCTTCCTTGAGAAATGCAGGTTCTGGCCTTGACCCGCTTGCTGCTGCTCCTACAATGCATCCTCATCTTGATGCCTTGTGGGTGAAGTCTAAGATGTTAGATTTAAAATGTGAAAACACTTTTCCAGTGACATCTTTGCACAGACACACAACAGTAAGTATAGTCAAGTCAAGACATTCTGAAAGACTGTTTTAAAGACTGTCGGAGCCATGAAACGTATAAAGTAATGCGTTTGTTTTAATATAAGGTAAGTGTTTAATCACTATTGATTGGTTGGCTTGGGTCACATGGATATGGACACTCATTATAATCCTGTTCACCTGCGTGGTGTGTGTGTGTGTGTGTGTGTGTGTGTGTGTGTGTGTGTGTGTGTGTGTGTGTGTGTGTGTGTGTGTGTGTGTGTGTGTGTGTGTGTGTGTGTCCACCGGAAACCTCTTTCACGCTCTTGCTCAGTTGTTCCCGTAATAGATGCATTAGCGGAGAGCTAAAGTGTGTGTGTGTATGTGTATATGTGTGTGTGTGTGTGTGTGTGTGTGTGTGTGTGTGTGTGTGTGTGTGTGTGTGTGTGTGTGTGTGTGCGTGTGTGCTTGTGTGTGTGTGTGTGTGTGTGTGTAAGAGAGGGTGACACAGGGTCGTTGTATTTGTTGTTGACCGCAAGTTTAATGATTGCTTTGATTATTATAACAATGTCAATGTCTAAGGAAAATAAGTTTTGATCTCAGCAAGTATTTTTTGTAGCGTGTCACACAATATCAAACAGGCCTCAGCCTCTCAGCGACTTTGTTTTCAATTTTGAGGTTTTGTTGTGACTTAATATGTATGCTAGCATCATGAGATAAACCCTCACATTTCCATAGGGTTTGCAGTGCATGACTGTCAGCCCTTTGTTAGATTGTTAGTGAAGGTAGATTCTTAAGATCATAGCAGTTAAATATCTGTCTCTTTTTGGAAACGACCACAGCTGATGTGCATAACAACGGAAATCCCTCTTGTTGGTTAGCATGCTCTAACCTTGTATTTGAAGTGCTATCATTGCTATGAGTTCTGTTCAGAGACACTGCACTGATATCCATTGATGGATATCCTCGTGGATTCATCTTCTTATTATACACACATGCATTTCCAAACATTTGGTCTACCTATGTTGTAAATGTATTCTCTCTTCAATTTACACACGGCATCTATTGCACGTCTGTCCGTCCTGGGAGAGGGATCCCTCCTCTGTTGCTCTCCCGGAGGTTTCTCCCATGTTCCCTTTAAACTGTGGGTTTTCTCTGGAAGTGTTTCCTTGTACGATGTGAGGGTCTAAGGACAGAGGGTCTAAGGACAGAGGGTGTTGTATTGTCATACTGATATTCTGTACACACTGTGAAGACCACTCAGACAAATGTAACATTTGTGATATTGGGCTATATAAATAAATATTGATTGATTGCACAGTTGCTGCTTTAGTGCTAGCTCACATGTGGTATAAACCATGACGATTGACGAAACCAGTTTGACAACAGACCGAACTAGAAGAGCAGGAGAGAGAGAGGAGCAGTGAGAGGAGGAACACTGACCGACTGTCATGGACTCTGGCAGGCTGGATGTCGGCATCGTGCTGGAGAGAGGAGCAGACTGCGCTGGAGGACTGGACTCCAGACTGAAACACATTTTAATATCCACGTTAGTGAGGAAAGTTGAGGCTGCAGCACCAAAAGCAAACGGACAAGTCTTGCCTGTTTGGTCCTGTGACTTAAAACTGATTTATTTGTGGCACTAAACTGCAAATCATGCACAGAACAGCACATCAATCCTGACTTAGCTTACTTGAATGTTAGCAGCGGTGTGTCGCTCTCACAGTTTCCCCCCCGTCCTGCTGAGTCACTCTGAGCAGGAAACGCAGCTCTGTCCTCCGCAGGACTCACTGAAACAAAGTGAAAGTGAAGACTCAGAGGAAGTCCTGAGATTTCATCTGATCCTCACACTGAGGCAGCTGAAACAACTGTTAAAGGTCCCATGTCATGCTTTTCCGGTTATCACCCGTCCCCTTGTGTGTTATGAAGGTTTTTCTGCATGTAAACGGTCTGCAGTCACTAACCCTCAAAGTACACCCTGTAGCGAGTAAAACTCTAACACAGAGAAGACCTGTCTGTGCTGCCCCAGAACGCCTCGTTGGAGATTTCTCTTTTTCCATTGTTTACTTCTTGGGTATCGTGACGTATTTCGGGTATAGTGACGTATTTCGGGTATAATGATGTAACGTAACATAATTTGGACCAATCTGCGGAGCCGTTACGTTACGTCCGCGGAGCCATTACGTTTGGACCAATCCTCGGACTTCCTCACACACACACACTCGGCGGGACGTTGCGAGGCTCACTGCTGCGAGGAGCGGGACACTGTGAGCTGGCTCACTGGTGTGGGGTCGGCGAGACAGCGAGACACCGCGGAACTCAGCCTGGGCACACACACAAACTCCCAGCCAGGTGTGTGTGTGTTTTGGGCTGGGTTTTGCTGTGTCTCACTGTCTCGCAGACGGCCACTGGGCTCACAGGGAGGGATGGGGGGGCAGGAGCTCCAACAAGGCGTTTAGGACAGAGAGTGAATACACAGACTATATAGAGATGCTGTGAGAAACCAATGTGAGTTTGGAAAATTGCACAATTTAAATCTATTCTAGTAGACCTCAACAATGGAACTATGATCAGTAGAAATGGCCATGACATGAGACCTTTAACAAACGTTACAGAGTCTTAAAGGTATTGTAGAACAGGTTAGCCCTTATTTCTGAACATATTTATAGAAACACAATGTACGTAATGTAGAATAATGACTGCAGTGGAGGCTAAAAGCACTCAGGGAAAATGTTATTGATTTGCGAAACAGAGGGCATCTTCCCTGATGGTGCACGATTATGAATACATCAGAAAACCTTGTTGTTTTTTGCCACAGAGGAAATTGGGTTAGGTAACAGTATTTCATATTTTTTTATAATTAAAATAATAATTAAAATAGAGAACAAAAATAGAAATAGAATTAAAGTATGTAAAACATTTCTTCAATAATAGAAATAAAGAAGGAAAAATTGAAATATGTACGAAAAAATCAGATTCGACAATATGTACCATAGTGAAAAAAATACTATAACTGTGGGAACAGTTTAAATAATAATATGACTTACATTGTACAGTATTAATACAGTATTACTGGCTGAGTTAACCTGTGTTTTGCACAGTTGAATTATTATTGCACACGTCCTTGTAAGGTATAGTCAGTACTGCAGATAAGATGTAAATAAATGATGGAGTTACAGCTGCTGAAAGGGGGGAAATAAATCCAAAGAGGCAGAAGAATTACAGAGAAGTTGGAGAATGACTTCCTGTTTCTGCAGCTTCTGTGTTTTAAAGTGTTCAGTACCTGTCTGAGAGTGTGCAGCGTTCAGAGGGATGAGGATGTCAGCGCTGATTGGCTGCGTCTTCTTCACCTGCACGGGGCTCCATGTGGAGACACTGGACAGACTGCCCACCACCAGCCTGAAACATTAAACATTACACCTCAGTCAGCCCGGTGGATTTACATACATAAAAAACTTAATTTCAGTAACAATGTTGGATTAAAACATTACATTACATGTTACTTGTTAGACGCTTTTATCCAAAGCGACTTACATACTCAATACTGTGGGCGATCCCCACAGGAGCAATTTGGGGTGAAGTGTCTCAGGGACACAACGACATGCTGACTGCAGCGGGGTTTGAACCTGTGACTCCCTAATCCAAACACCAACGCACAACCCACTGCACCACACGCCTCCCAAAAAACCTCAGTTCATAGTCTATTCCAGGGATTTTCAAGTCTGACATTATTGGCGAAAAACTACAATACACAACTTCCCAGCATGCACCTGTCTCTTTCAACTCACGCAACTCATGTCTCTCTCCACGTATGCGTGACAGAAAAACCTGGTCTTTCTTGTGTTACAAACAAATGTCAAATACAAAACAAATGAGGGAATACAAAAAGCTCCATACGATTGTTTGGCTCTTCGCTGTAATGTAGTCCTTTTTGAGAATATGTTTATTGAACTACAAAAACGTTGCAACTTGCACATTTTAAGTGGAAAATAAAGGCTTAATTAATGGTCCATCTTCGACCAATCAATGGTTGATTATGTGCTTCTGCATGTTGTGTATGCTTTGGCATTCGGAGTAAACAGATTTGTGTATCCCTATAATCACTTCTTACAGCCCATAATTGGAGACAACAAATAATAAGGGTTGAACAAAAACCTAAACACTTTAAAATTATTACTATTATATAATTTCACTTGCACTTAATGAAAAACCTCTAAGGGTCTCGTGCCATGAGCTCACATTAACTCCGATCAAAATACTATCTTTCTACTTGTTGATGATGTGTGACTCACTGATCAGAGCTCCTCCTCTCCTCCTCCTGTGACTGTGCTCTGCGTTTGTACATCTCCTCCTCTTCCTCCTCCTCCTCCTCCTCCTCTTCCTCCTCCTCGTTGTCTATACTCTTCCTGTCAGGCAGAGGAGGGGAGGCAGTGAGGGGGGGAGTGCGGCAGGGATGAGGGGACCCCACCCAGCTCACGATGCCCGGCTCAGAGAGGCCGTTCTGGGCCGGGGACTCGGAGAATTCGGGCTCTAAAGGATCCACGCCGTCCTCCACGCTGCTCTGAGCCGGAGCGATGAAACTCTTCCTCATCACTTTCTGGAGCTCTTCCTCTCCCTCCTCCTCATCCTCAGCTCCTCCGTCCAGATCGTCATCAAAGGAAATTATGTTGGTGATTTTCTTTTTCCTCCGCCGCTCCTTCCTCAGCCCGGAGTCTGGGGTAAGAGAAGATGAAAAAGAAGTGAACAAGAAAACTCAATTACTGACTTCAATAACTTCAGATCTAAAGCAGCTGCCTTAAAATGTTGACACAGCAAAGGTGTAGTACTGGTGACATCAGCAGTTTAAGTTCATTTAAAGGGGCCTGTTTTTTGGGGTCATTTTAAAGTTTCATAACTGTATCTTTTGCCTTTACTGTGACATGTTTATAAGCTTTAAAGCTCACCTATCATGCTATTTTTAGGCAATAGCATAGGTCTCAGATATATCAAAATATATTAAAAACATGTCTATGAAGTGTTTTCTAGCCACGCCTCATATCCCTCTATTTCACTTCCTGTTTCAAAAGTGCTGATTTGGGGTATAAAGTTAAAATAAAAAAGCAGGGGTCTGAGCTCATGCGGGACCCGGCAGCTACTGTCTAAACTAAATGCTGCCGTGATGAAACGCCATATCATGGATTATCAAGGATTCTCTCTGAAACAGTCTGGAGCTCAAAGGCTTTCTCTCTTGCCGGTTATACCACAAGGTGAGTTCCTTTTTACTTCCTGCTTCTTCACACACATGCTCTCCAGTACAGGTTAGCTCTGAGTGTTAGCGATGCTAATGTAAACACCGACCATATTACGTCCAAAACAGTCGGGCATTGTTTCTGATAGCAGCGTTTCTGATTGGGCCGTGGGTCCACATTTCAGATATTACGTCATATCGGACGCAAATCTGGATCAGCTCCGTTGTTCCCCGTTTTTAGAGATTTGGGTACGGAGGAAAGAGAGAGGGTTTTATTTTCTGATGCAGCGTGAGTTCCCCGACACACCGGGGACACATGTTGATGTATAAAAGACATCAAAAAGTATACAAAGTTTTGTATTTGTACAGAAGTAAACAAAGGAGTCAGATGAACTGTTATTTAAAATGTTAATAACATAAAGAACTGTAAGTTGATTTTTTTCCCACACACTACCCCCCCCCCCCAGCCTGAAACGCCTCCATTGGACTCCTGTGTTTACTTCCTGAACATAGTGACATCATTATGTAACACTTGCTTCTTCTATTGGCTAGCGCTCCAACACATTGTGCGTGATAGGCTAAGGGATGGGACCTCTCTAAGCGGTTGACCAATCACAACAGAGCCGGCCAGCTAACCAATCAGAGCAGACTGGGCTCTGGTTTCAGACAGAGGGTGAAAAGAGGTGCTGCAGCACAGGCAGTATGAGAACAATAAAGAGCTTTTTGAACATTAAAGCATGGAGACATGTAGAGACACTACATACTGATATACACCTGAACATCAGCAGGAGAGGACTCTTTAAAGTAGAGACACTACATACTGATATACACCTGAACATCAGCAGGAGAGGACTCTTTAAAGTAGAGACACTACATACTGATGTACACCTGAACATCAGCAGGAGAGGACTCTTTAAAGCAAAGACACTACATACTGATATACACCTGAACATCAGCAGGAGAGGACTCTTTAAAGTAGAGACACTACATACTGATATACACCTGAACATCAGCAGGAGAGGACTCTTTAAAGCAAAGACACTACATACTGATATACACCTGAACATCAGCGGGAGAGGACTCTTTAAAGTAGAGACACTACATACTGATATACACCTGAACATCTGCAGGAGAGGACTCTTTAAAGTAGAGACACTACATACTGATATACACCTGAACATCAGCAGGAGAGGACTCTTTAAAAGTAGAGACACTACATACTGATATACACCTGAACATCAGCAGGAGAGGACTCTTTAAAGTAGAGACACTACATACTGATATACACCTGAACATCAGCAGGAGAGGACTCTTTAAAGTAGAGGCACTACATACTGATATACACCTGAACATCAGCAGGAGAGGACTCTTTAAAGTAGAGACACTACATACTGATATACACCTGAACATCAGCAGGAGAGGACTCTTTAAAGTAGAGACACTACATACTGATATACACCTGAACATCAGCAGGAGAGGACTCTTTAAAGTAGAGACACTACATACTGACTAACACCTGAACATCAGCAGGAGAGGACTCTTTAAAGTAGAGACACTACATACTGATATACACCTGAACATCAGCAGGAGAGGACTCTTTAAAGTAGAGACACTACATACTGATATACACCTGAACATCAGCAGGAGAGGACTCTTTAAAGTAGAGACACTACATACTGATATACACCTGAACATCAGCAGGAGAGGACTCTTTAAAGTAGAGACACTACATACTGATATACACCTGAACATCAGCAGGAGAGGACTCTTTAAAGTAGAGACACTACATACTGATATACACCTGAACATCAGCAGGAGAGGACTCTTTAAAGTAGAGACACTACATACTGATATACACCTGAACATCAGCAGGAGAGGACTCTTTAAAGTAGAGACACTACATACTGATATACACCTGAACATCAGCAGGAGAGGACTCTTTAAAGTAGAGACACTACATACTGACATACACCTGAACATCAGCAGGAGAGGACTCTTTAAAGTAGAGACACTACATACTGATATACACCTGAACATCAGCAGGAGAGGACTCTTTAAAGTAGAGACACTACATACTGATATACACCTGAACATCAGCAGGAGAGGACTCTTTAAAGTAGAGACACTACATACTGATATACACCTGAACATCAGCAGGAGAGGACTCTTTAAAGTAGAGACACTACATACTGATATACACCTGAACATCAGCAGGAGAGGACTCTTTAAAGTAGAGACACTACATACTGATATACACCTGAACATCAGCAGGAGAGGACTCTTTAAAGTAGAGACACTACATACTGATATACACCTGAACATCAGCAGGAGAGGACTCCTTAAAGTAGAGACACTACATACTGATATACACCTGAACATCAGCAGGAGAGGACTCTTTAAAGTAGAGACACTACATACTGATATACACCTGAACATCAGCAGGAGAGGACTCTTTAAAGTAGAGACACTACATACTGATATACATCTGAACATCCGCAGGAGAGGACTCTTTAAAGTAGAGACACTACATACTGATATACACCTGAACATCAGCAGGAGAGGACTCTTTAAAGTAGAGACACTACATACTGATATACACCTGAACATCAGCTGGAGAGGACTCTTTAAAGTAGAGTCACTACATACTGATATACACCTGAACATCAGCAGGAGAGGACTCTTTAAAGTAGAGACACTACATACTGATATACACCTGAACATCAGCAGGAGAGAACTCTTTCAAGTAGAGACACTACACACTGATATACACCTGAACATCAGCAGGAGAGGACTCTTTAAAGTAGAGGCACTACATACTGATATACACCTGAACATCAGCAGGAGAGGACTCTTTAAAGTAGAGACACTACATACTGATATACACCTGAACATCAGCAGGAGAGGACTCTTTAAAGTAGAGACACTACATACTGATATACACCTGAACATCAGCAGGAGAGGACTCTTTAAAGTAGAGACACTACATACTGATATACACCTGAACATCAGCAGGAGAGGACTCTTTAAAGTAGAGACACTACATACTGATATACACCTGAACATCCGCAGGAGAGGACTCTTTAAAGTAGAGACACTACATACTGATATACACCTGAACATCAGCAGGAGAGGACTCTTTAAAGTAGAGACACTACATACTGATATACACCTGAACATCAGCAGGAGAGGACTCTTTAAAGTAGAGACACTACATACTGATATACACCTGAACATCAGCAGGAGAGGACTCTTTAAAGTAGAGACACTACATACTGATATACACCTGAACATCAGCAGGAGAGGACTCTTTAAAGTAGAGACACTACATTAAAGATGTCTTTGCAGCTTGTGTATGTATTACAAAAGAAACACAGCTAAAAGAGGATGCTTCATGTCCTATTCATGTTGTCCCTCGTGTGTTGCAGCTACAAACAGCTCTATACTAAATGTGTGTGTTCCTACCAGCAGAGCTGCTGCGGGGCAGGACGGGCAGCGGGTCCCCCTCCGCCCGGGCGGTGCTGATCTCTCTCAGCAGAGAGCTCACCCCCTGAGTCGACTCCTTCCACAGGCTGCCGATGCCCTGCGTCGACTCCTTCAGAAGGTCGGACACCGAGGAGCCGCCCCCCCGCACCACCCCCCCGTTGAGGTCCGTGTTGTCGATGTTGATGGCGAACAGAATGGAGTTCAGACCTGCAGGAAGAGAGGGGGATCTCATTTAAAGGGCTCCTATAGAGTGGTGCAGTGACGCGTCCTAAACCCTGAAGTGAGTCAGCATTTTAACACTTCCGGTTCCCTCGTCTGTGAGCCAATGGGATCTCTCCATAGGGTTTTGGAAAATATCTGGAAATAAGGTCTGTGGTTGAGACACATTGAAGAGACGGGTCACGTTTTGTTCTACGACATTAAACACATCAGCAGTGACCCCACTGCTGATTTCTGAAGAGTTGACGTGTCTGAAAAACGATGGTTGTTACCAAGTGGCTGAATAGGACTACAGAAGTTGTCCAGGCCGTTGTACGTCATTACACCGAACACGTAAACTCTCCTCTAAGTTTGTTTGCCCTGTTCTGCTTGAAAGCAAGTACCTGCCTCCTGCAGACTGTTCAAACAAACGCTTCAACTCGTACCATTTAGAATCTGTATGTTTGAATACGGATCTTAAGTTGGCGTAACGTTGAAGTCGTGCTGCTGGACTCGGCTGTAGTTGCTTTATAACTTCACGTTAGCATTTAGCTTCTGGTGATTAGATTTATGATTAGAAAATTATAAAAGTAGGATAGACATGTGGAGATTATCCGGCTGAACAAACCGTGGATTCATCAAACAGGTTCGTTTTCCACAGATCTTATTTCGAGCTATTTTCCAAAATCCTATGGAGAAGTCCCGTTGCTTTTTTGTGGAGGGAACCCATGCGCAGCTTACTTCCTGGTTGGCCTACAAAAATACGTCATCCCTGCACCACTCTATTATATACCATTTTTAAGCATATAGGTCTCAGATATATATAAAAACATGTCTATGAAGTGTTTTGCTCAAAATAGCCTCGTACCCCTCTATTTCAGCCCTGTCAGAGAAGTGCTGATTCTGGGTCAGTAGTAGGGCTGAACGATATATCGTGCCATGGCGATAACCGCGATATGCGCATGCGCGATATGCACATCGCAGGGACGTGCGATTTTATTAATTTATTATAAAAAAAATTAGGACGTGCGATATTAGGTACATTAACTCAAACACGTCATGTTACAATTATTTTGCTGCTTGCTACAAAAGGAAAACTTGCGCGGCTCTCATGTCAGGGGTACTTGAGTGAGATCAGATCACAGCAGGCCCCGCCCCGCTAGTTTGCAGACCATCAAAACACCGGTAAAAAATTTGCGAGGACAATAACGGCAAGAATGAAGATTTACTTCCAAAAAGAAAAGCAACATCTGCCATCTGGAACTATTTTGGATACAAAAAGGTTCTTCTCTTCTTCATTCACAGATGAAGCCCCTTATTTGAGGGTAAGCAACATACATTATCATGACATGTTCATGACTTAAGGTATGATGAGTCAACCAGTTAAGATCCAGACGTCCGTGACTAAAATCCTTCATCCGGTTAAATATAGTTTAAAAAAAACGCAATATATATCGCAGGGGAAAAAAATATCGCAATGTCAGTTTTTTTCAATATCGTGCAGCCCTAGTCCGTAGTTTTAAAAAAAAAAAAGAGACGAGAGCTCATGCAGGAGAATTCAGACGTTTCTGATTGGGCCGTGGGCGTAAAGCCAGCCCACATTTCGGATATTACGTCATATCGGCAGCAAATCTGGATCAGCTCCGTTGTACGCTCCGTTTTTAGAGATTTGGGTACGGAGGAAAAGAGAGGGTTTTGTTTTCCAACACTTTGTGAGTTCCCTGAAACACCGGGGACACATCTTCATGTATAAAAGACATCAAAAAGTGCATTTTGCATGATAGGTCCCCTTTAATACGTACAGCTTTCTTCAACTTCTGAAAAAGTGCTTAGTCAGCTCTTCCTCTCTGGTCGAGGATGAACTCTCGGACAGGGAGGAGAAGCTCTGGCAGCAGATCAGTGGTTTATACTCTTAATATTTAACAGGCAGTGAGATGAGCTCATCAATAGTTCAGGAAGAACACGGAGAGAACCAAGTCCAGTCATGATAAACAAGAAAAGTGCAAAGTCAGCTTATGTAATGCTTTGACAGCAGTTGATGTGATGCATGTTTGAAATGAAAGTGAGGCTGTAGTGCTCAGCACAAGATATATTATTTTTGTAGTGATGGGGATATGACTTTGCTTTTCTTAGATCCTTAACTAATCAAACACATAAAGCCTGCTCCAGAGGAAGGCCTTCAATCAAAAGGTTATTTCCTCTGTGTGTTGGTCGTTTAAGATGTGTGTGTTGTAAGACATTGGTAAGTAAGTTCAATGTATTTATATAGAGCTTTACAGCAACGACACAAGTGCTTTACAAGAGCAAAAAACAGCATAGAATGAGATGAATGCATGTTAAAGTGCAAAATACAATACAACATGTTATTTAGCAAGAAGCATTAAAACCCAGTCTCACCTGCAGCCATGGTGGGCAGCATGCTGGCTCTCTCTTCATCCAGAATAAAAGCCCAGTCTTCATAATAAATTCTAGAAAATAGAGAGGAGGTGGAGATACATCTTTTAAAAACTAGAAAAAGAGGGAAACACTGTTACCTAGGAATTTAATAGACTTTTGAGTGGCAATATAATTTATAAAAAAACATTTAGTCACATATTAGCGTTTCATAATTCGATGTTTCTTTGATTAATATGAAATTGCAATCTCCATTACCACACACACACACACACACTCTCACACACACACACACACAGTATTCTCTCTAAATCTATTTTCATATCTAATGTAGGGTGTCGATGAAGCCCCAGACACAAGTAGGTGGCTTGCTACGCTAACAAAAGCAAGCATTCCCTCCATTTTTTCAAACACACACACACACACACACACACACTGACCCCAGGCGCGGCCGCTCAGACAGCAGTGTGTGCAGGTATCTCTCCAGCGAGTGTTCGTTCAGAGCGCAGCGCAGCCAGGCCCGGCCGCGACCCAGCTCACAGCTGATCTGACGAAGAGAGAGGAACCGCTGCAGCTCGTGGCGGTTCAGGTGCTCCTTCACATATAACCAGAACGTCAACTCTGGGGAGGAGGAAGAGGAGGAGGAAGAGGAAGAAAACATAACATTGGTTATAATCAAAGATGGCAAAAGTACACACATCCTTTACTCAAGTAGAAGTACAGATACTCGTGTTTAAAAATACTCTGGTGAAAGTAGAAGTTCTGACTAAACTTCTTTACTCAAGTCAAAGTAAAGAGGCTTTGAAATGTACTTCAGTAAAAAGTACCCATAACTAGCAGCTGCTTTAAAGAGTACCTGACCTCCCTTTATATTAATAGAACAATAATGTCATTGTTAGCTAATGAATGTTTCCATGCTGAACAACGGCAACATGACAACGTTTCCATTGGTCCCTCTTCTTTAGAGAAGACCAGGAAATGATGGATACACGGATCGTGTTCAAATCAATAGGCACGCAATGACTCTAAAGAATAATGATCACGCATCAAACACACATTCAGACTAAAGGAACCAGCTGTTTGGAAAATGAGAGAAGTAGAAAGTACAGGTATTTGTGTTCAAAGTGTAAGAAGTAGAAAGTACAGGTATTTGAGTTCAACATGTAAGAAGTAGAAAGTACAGGTATTTGAGTTCAACATGTAAGAAGTAGAAAGTACAGGTATTTGAGTTCAACATGTAAGAAGTAGAAAGTACAGGTATTTGGGTTCAACATGTAAGAAGTAGAAAGTACAAGTATTTGTGTTCAACATGTAAGAAGTAGAAAGTACAGGTATTTGGGTTCAACATGTAAGAAGTAGAAAGTACAGGTATTTGTGTTCAACATGTAAGAAGTAGAAAGTACAAGTATTTGTGTTCAACATGTGAGAAGTAGAAAGTACAGGTATTTGTGTTCAACATGTAAGAAGTAGAAAGTACAGGTATTTGTGTTCAACATGTGAGAAGTAGAAAGTACAGGTATTTGAGTTCAACATGTAAGAAGTAGAAAGTACAGGTATTTGTGTTCAACATGTAAGAAGTAGAAAGTACAGGTATTTGGGTTCAACATGTAAGAAGTAGAAAGTACAGGTATTTGTGTTCAACATGTAAGAAGTAGAAAGTACAGGTATTTGAGTTCAAAATGTAAGAAGTAAAAAGTACAGGTATTTGTGTTCAACATGTAAGAAGTAGAAAGTTCAGGTATTTGGGTTCAACATGTAAGAAGTAGAAAGTACAGGTATTTGTGTTCAACATGTAAGAAGTAGAAAGTACAGGTATTTGGGTTCAACATGTAAGAAGTAGAAAGTACAGGTATTTGTGTTCAACATGTAAGAAGTAGAAAGTTCAGGTATTTGGGTTCAACATGTAAGAAGTAGAAAGTACAGGTATTTGTGTTCAACATGTAAGAAGTAGAAAGTACAGGTATTTGGGTTCAACATGTAAGAAGTAGAAAGTACAGGTATTTGAGTTCAACATGTAAGAAGTAGAAAGTACAGGTATTTGGGTTCAACATGTAAGAAGTAGAAAGTTCAGGTATTTGTGTTCAAAATGTAAGAAGTAGAAAGTACAGGTATTTGAGTTCAACATGTAAGAAGTAGAAAGTACAGGTATTTGTGTTCAACATGTAAGAAGTAGAAAGTACAGGTATTTGGGTTCAACATGTAAGAAGTAGAAAGTACAGGTATTTGAGTTCAACATGTAAGAAGTAGAAAGTACAGATATTTGTGTTCAACATGTAAGAAGTAGAAAGTACAGGTATTTGTGTTCAACATGTAAGAAGTAGAAAGTACAGATATTTGTGTTCAACATGTAAGAAGTAGAAAGTACAGGTATTTGTGTTCAACATGTAAGAAGTAGAAAGTACAGGTATTTGGGTTCAACATGTAAGAAGTAGAAAGTACAGGTATTTGGGTTCAACATGTAAGAAGTAGAAAGTACAGGTATTTGGGTTCAACATGTAAGAAGTAGAAAGTACAGGTATTTGTGTTCAACATGTAAGAAGTAGAAAGTACAGGTATTTGAGTTCAACATGTAAGAAGTAGAAAGTACAGGTATTTGTGTTCAACATGTAAGAAGTAGAAAGTACAGGTATTTGTGTTCAACATGTAAGAAGTAGAAAGTACAGGTATTTGAGTTCAACATGTAAGAAGTAGAAAGTACAGGTATTTGAGTTCAACATGTAAGAAGTAGAAAGTAAAAAGTCGTCAGAAAAATAAGTAGTGGAGGAAAGTACTGATACCAGAAACATGAACTTAAGTACAGTAACGAAGTATTTGTACTCCACTACTTCCCACCTCTGGTTATAATACATTTTTGTCATTGTTTACTTTTGTAATCAGATTACACTCCCTGATAAACCCTGAACAACTTGCTGTATTTACACTTTTTCTTTTCACAGATCTCCATCCTGACCTGATGTCACCCCAGAAAAGTGAGCCTGTTTCGATGTAAAGTGTGAGGTCGGTGTGGTAGTTCAAAGGAATGAGTGTTGTGCTTCTCGTTTGCATATCAACTCAGAACAATGTGTGGAAATAATGGCAGCTATTTCTGGCTTTTTGTCAGAGAGCTCGGCTTCATTACGGAGCTCCAAATCCACGAGACCAGCCACAATCCTTTCTGCTAATTGTCCGTGAAGAACAGGGAAACGTCAGATATTATGCTAATGGTTATGACGCGGCGGCCATTACAGAAGTCATGCATTTCTCCTCCGTCTGGAATGAATTAGCATAAGGTTATTAAATATGACAGTAGAGACTATTTGGTGTAATGTGAAACTATTGTCTCTAAAGGCTTAATAAACTCTGAGGCTGCAAATAAAACTGAATATTAAAGTTTTTCATACTCTTCATCTCCTTATTGAGCATAGAGCAGTCATTTTGAGTCAGTGTGCAAGTTTTTACGGTGAGAGATTGTATTGTAGTTAAATTGTGATTTCAATGAAAAAAAATGTGTTCTTATATTAAAGTTAGGGTAGGTAAGAATGTAGAAACCAGCTCGAGTGCGCTAGAATTTGAAAATACACAACCGGAAAAAATCTGCCACTTCCTTACAGAGCCCCTCCTCCAACACACACGAACGCGCACATGACCAATGAGGGCACGAGATAAGTTTGTGCCCAGATGGAAGGCTGACAGGCAGGTAGGCCGTCCAGTTACTTTAGCCGGCTCAGATGATTGGTCGAGCTTTTTACAGCGCCACGGCTTCCACAGATGACATTTTATGTATTTATTGTCAAAGCATTTAATATATTCATTGCTATCGGGATGTTAAGAGCATTCCATGGAATATAACAACAAGTGTTTCTGAAGTGAATTACCTACCCCACCATTAAGTCAATACCTAAACACCACAAGTGGAAAAAAGTGAAAAGAATAATTGAAAAAAGTGAAAAATTGTGAAAAAAATAGGGGAAATTATTTAGAAACAAGTAAAACAAATTGAAATCAGTGAGAGAAATAAGTGAAACAAGTTCAAATGTGTGAAAAAAAGTTGTAAGAAAGCAAATATAGGAAAGAATGACAACAAAATGAACACAAAATGAACACAAAGAGACAAAATACAACTGGCAAAAGATATACAATATCTACAAAGACAAGGAAAACAACTAAAAAAGGACACAAAATGAATATAACCACAAAGAGATACAAAGCAACCAAAAAGGTTTGAAGACGTGCGAGAGGAACAAAACGAGACACAAAATGACCTCAAAGAGACAGAATTGAACCGCCAAAAAAATGTAAAGAGAGTATGACCAAAAGAGACGCACGACGACTATGAAGAGAGACAAAATGACCACAAAGAGATCTCACTATGTACATGTCAGTGCGCAGCGGCCAATGGTCCCAAAATCCATCCATGAAGCAACGTTAGCATTTAGCTTTGTCCAAGTTGCTTGTCCACAGCTCCTGGTACTAGGATGGGTTACATGCAGAGGTCACATGTCACTGTGTGTGCTGTGTGCATGCGTGTGTGACCATTAAAGAGGGTTTCATCCACCAATTCTATTCCGAGTTGAAGGCTGGCGGTTAAAGGTTGAATACCTGGCTTTATTGTTTTACTTTCGACCTGAGTTCAGCATCGTACCTGCTTCAGTCTTGGAGCTGAACCCCGCTGCCTGCTTCAGAGCGGCGGCGGTCAGAGCGAGACCTCGACTCTTCCTCAGACCGTGCTGCAGCACCGCCTCGAACTGAGCACACAGACAGATCACCCTGCACGGGATAACACACAGTCACTTTGTTTGTATTGAAGTTTTCAAATATAACGAACATTACACACACATGAAACGGTCGGTCTAGGTCAGTGTTTCTCAAACTTTTTCATACCAAGGACCACTTAACCAATAAAAAAAACACTCGCGGACCACCTAACTCCAAAAATATTCAAAAACACATCGTTTTTCTAGAACATATTACAAATCGCCTGAAAATTGTATAAACAAGTGGCAACATGATTGATGAAGGTGTTGCGCTGGGCTATGTCATGCAATCGAAAGTGAAACTTAAGCTTGCTTCATTGCGGAGATATTCCCGTGAGAGTGCGGAAAACTTTTATTTATTTATTTATTTCAAATGTGAAATTGTACCAATATACTCACGGACCACTAGGGGGCACTCACGGACCACCAGTGGTCCGCGGGCCACACTTTGAGAAGCACTGTTCTAGGTGGAAGATACAGTGTTCAATCAAATGAATAGTAAAGCAAACAGATATTGTTC
>NW_022991938.1:292118-357252 GCF_902827175.1 Gymnodraco acuticeps
ACATAGAATAGTGAGTTTACTAGGAAAAACTGTGCTCTTATGTATTTAAATTATAATAAATAAGATGTTTCTGAACACCAATAACTCTACGGTGTAATATCTTAATAATATCTAATTAACTATTTCAGTTCTTTGCTTGGCTTTGAAGCAAACAGTACGACGATGTTTGTTGTAGTTCCTTAGTTGTAGTAGCCTCATAAGCAGCAGGAGGGGTTTCAGGGGAAAGATCTTCCCTTTCAGAATTGTGTCCAGTGGACTATTCAGCTTTCTGCCAATGTGCAGTGACAATGTGGGGTGACACCTGTGGTCTCTTGAACAGCTGAGTTTATGGCAAACCTGAATTCTGGAAGGTATTGATCCCATTTCCCGTGATTGTCATCCACATAAGAGGCTATCGTACTTTTGAAAGTGCGATTTACCCTCTCAGTCATATTGGTCTGTGGATGATAGGCAGTGGTGAGCTTGTGTTTCACAATCCATTGTTAATTGAAAACAGAACTGATGTATTCTTATTATGGTCACTTTTCCCTGTGACTAACAATATATGTACTGTCTGTGTATTTAATGTGTATTCTGCATAAATGGGTCAATATTTTTATGTTGTGATCTTTAATTTAATATTTAGTGGGTTTTATTTGTCATGGTTCTCAGCAGGAAACCGATGGACTGTCCACTCCAAGTAGGGAATGAGTCCCAAGTGAAGGAGTTCAAGTATCTCGGGGTCTTGTTCTCGAGTGAGGGAACAATGGAGCGTGAGATGGGCCGGAGAATCGGAGCGGTACTGCAGTCGCTTTACCGCACCGTTGTGACGAAAAGAGAGCTGAACCAGAAGGTAAAGCTCTCTGTCTACCGGGCCATTTTCGTTCCTACCCTCACCTATGGTCATGAAGGATGGGTCATGACCGAAAGAACGAGATCGCGGATACAACAAGTGGCCGAGATGGGTTTTCTCCGCAGGGTGGCTGGCGTCTCCCTTAGGGATAAGGTGAGAAGTTCAGTCATCCGGGAGGGACTCGGAGTTGAACCGCTCCTCCTCCGCGTCGAAAGGAGCCAGTTGAGGTGGTTCGGTCACCTAGTTAGGATGGGAGGAGACCGAGGGGTAGACCTAGGACCAGGTGGAGGGATTATATCTCTTCGCTGGCCTGGGAGCACCTTGGGATCCCCCAGTCAGAGCTGGCTGATGTGGCCGGGGAAAGGAACGTTTGGGACTCTCTGCTACCCCCGCGACCCGACCACAGATAAGCGGGATTCATTTTATGTCATGCGTTTCATGGATTCTAGTTCATTTTTTTCAATATGTTTTATGTCACATCTTAGGTTAAATAGATTATGGAATTCTATCCCTTTTTTATTTTCAATTCATGGCTATTTTCGTTATTGTAAAGCCCGTTCTGCCGCATTTCCAGCATGAAAGGAGCATTACAAATGAAGTTATTGTATTATCATTCTAACATCCAGGCTACTGCTGGTGCCAATACATCTGCTTCTCATGTTAATTTAGCACTTTCAAAGTAAAGTTTTCGAGGATGTGGTTCTATAGTGGTCCAGTTAGTCATGCATTGGATAAGAGTCAGATAAAAAGACTTCCTGAATGGAGCATTAAAAACACCATAAGTGCTTCTGAGAAGTGCTGAATGGCTTTCATTTTCTCTTTCATGCATTGAGAAGCCATTTGTGGTTTATTTACATGGAGGAAGTAGCTCCATACATCCCAAACTTACTGTCTGAACACATGAAGTACTAACAATATTGTATATTATGCTTTTTTCCATGTATATATGTTTACTTATTTCTGCTTGCACACTGTGTCACTTGCATTTTTCACTATTGTATTTCAAGTTAAGTTTCGTCTTGCACTTTTGTTATTGTTTCATTTCTCCATGTTGCATTGATGGAGGAGCCTTTAGACTTGTATTGTCCAAAAAAAGGCAGTACATTAGACAATAAAGCCTTTGAATCTTGAAGGTACTAAATACCACAACTCCCAAATGTATTCATCCCACTGTACAGTCTTTCATTTTACATGTTAACGTCTATCTTTTTCTATTTTACATGAATATAAACTCCAGCAACATTCTGTGTAACATGTACCTTATTGTATTTTATTTGACATGTATATATAGTTAACTTCTCCTGCATTATTTGCACATTGGTCTTGCAACGTAAGCTGGCACTATGGCACTAGTATTGTTTTATGTCTCGTATTTATTGATGTTGCATTGTTGGAGGAGCCTGGGACTTAACCTTTTCGTTGCCATAACTACACTGTAGCTACTGTGCATATACATACAGTAAAACCTTTGAATCTAACATCCTAAAGTTACTGAATCTCTTGCATGATATGCTGCAAAACAAAAGACAATGACACAACCCAACTCACCGTTCATTGTGACAGCCAGTCACCGGCAGCAGTAGCATCCAAGCTAAAACCCTTCCTCCACAATTTGACAGCTTTTATCCAGAGGCTAGCGATACAGCGGGCCCATGCCGCCTCTGTGGCCGAGCGGCAAGCACACTAGGGCGGCGTGAGGACTGATGATCCCCCGGTGAACAGAGAGGCCTGCTGGGAGTCTACCACAAGCTGACATGAAAGAGTTGTACAAAGCCCGGGAAGCAGACAAAATGTAAAATACAAAAGCCGGAGTTTAGTTTATAAGCCATTAAACAACCTGTCAAAAACAGGAGGTGTTTTTTAAAAGAGAAACTAGCTGTTTTTAGTTAGCAGCCTGTGGCACTGCGAAAAAAGGGAAACGCGCTGACAGAGCCGAGTGAAGGTCACATGACACAACATACAGCCGTCATATGACCGGAAATGCATGATGGGAGTTGTAGTTTGTTGGTAAAAGTGTTGTGAAACTACAAAATAACATTTTAAATGCAGAATCTTTATAACAAGACATTTGATCCTCAATGTGTCTGTGTATTTCCGGTGGTTAAAGAAATATTAATACATTTTAGGCGCATTTTCATTCGAAAAAATGACTTTATTTCTATATTGTAGTCAAGAAAAGAAAACTGTATGTCCGAATATGGATGCAGCTAATTATGCATTTAATGGAAATTAAATAAGTATTGCAATAAACTGATAGGATTTCATTTAAGAATATTGCATTATTTTTACTAACTTTTGACAAAGCAATCAAAGCCAGTGTGAGTGAGTGTGAATATTGTCCCCAAAAAAATTATAACATGCAACAAAACATATTCTTAGCATGACAATCAGTTACCATTTATTGTAGAAACACAATGCAAAAATCACAATTGTTATTTAAATCATTTTTCAATAAAATGAAATCACACAAACACACTCCTGACCTCTTGTGGTAAAAGTAAGTATTATACATTCATGGTGTGTGTGTGTGTGTGTGTGTGTGTGTGTGTGTGTGTGTGTGTGTGTGTGTGTGTGTGTGTGTGTGTGTGTGTGTGTGTGTGTGTGTGTGTGTGTGTGTGTGTGTGTGTGTGTGTGTGTGTGTGTGTGTGTGTGTGTGTGTGTGTGTGTGTGTGTGTGTGTGTGTGTGTGTGTGTGTGTGTGTGTGTGTGTGTGTGAGAGAGAGACCTTTGGCTCAGGATCACGCCCAGGGCAAATTCCCATACCCTTTTTATCAGGTTCAATTTCAATTTGTTCAAAAAACGATTGACATTTCCATCAACCTCAACTATTTTGCTATTGTGTAAACACACACTCATCAAGCTCAGAAAGAGTCCTGCAAATCAAATGAAACCCTGCAGAACAAAGTAGTTTATGTTATAGAACAGACATGATGCTCTTTCCTTTACAACTCGATCAGATAACTCTAATTATCACTCGACCAGATGACCTGAGAATCATCCGTTAAATCTGCACTCTGATCACTTTGGTCATATCTAATCTAAAGTGTACTGTGTGTGTGTGTGTGTGTGTGTGTGTGTGTGTGTGTGTGTGTGTGTGTGTGTGTGTGTGTGTGTGTGTGTGTGTGTGTGTGTGTGTGTGTGTGTGTGTGTGTGTGTGTGTGTGTGTGTGTGTGTGTGTGTGTGTGTGTGTGTGTGTGTGTGTGTGAGAGTGTGTGAGTGTGTGAGAGAGAGACCTTGTGGGTGAAGTCTAAGATGTTAGATTTAAAATGTGAAAACACTTTTCCAGTGACATCTTTGCACAGACACACAACAATAAGTATAGTCAAGTCAAGACATTCTGAAAGACTGTTTTAAAGACTGTCGGAGCCATGAAACGTATAAAGTAATGCGTTTGTTTTAATATAAGGTATTTGTTTAATCACTATTGATTGGTTGGCTTGGGTCACATGGATATGGGCGGCACTCATTATAATCCTGTTCACCTGCGTGGTGTGTGCGTGTGCGTGTGTGTGTGTGTGTGTGTGTGTGTGTGTGTGTGTGTGTGTGTGTGTGTGTGTGTGTGTGTGTGTGTGTGTGTGTGTGTGTGTGTGTGTGTGTGTGTGTGTGTGTGTGTGTGTGTGTGTGTGTGTGTGGTGCAATTTTATTAGAGGATCACAAACAGATTAAGATATATTTAGATAACTCCAGATTACTTTACTTGCATGCTAACAATTGGACACTTAACCCTGAAAGAAGTTTGGGCACTTTTTATCTGATAGCTATTTTCATACTATGCTTTAGTCAGCTCTGTCTTTGTTCATGCCATGAATGTTTTACACATTTAAAGCACAAACTACATGTGTTATCTATGCACTGTAGCTGTTGTAAACCTTTGAAGGCAATTGAAAACACTGCATGTGATTTCAACTGTGGAGGCATGTGGCGCAGTGGGTTGTGTGTTGGTGTTCAGATCAGGGGGACAGGTTCAAACCCCACTGCAGTCAGCATGTCGTTGTGTCCCTGGGCAAGACACTTCACCCCAAATCATGTGGGGATTGCCCACAGTACTGAGTATGCATATATATGTGTGTATATATGTCAATCAACAGGTAAAGCAGATTAATAATACTAATAATATCAATAATAATGCAGACAAATTATAATTATTGCAGATTATAAATAAATAATTTAGGGAAATTAATAAATGTATCAATCAATCAACAAGTGACGTAATGTAACCACACAAATACATCGGTAAAGCAATGGCAAAAGCAGAACATTAATGACAAAATCACTGCAATATAGATAACTGTATTTATAAAGCAGGTGAGATTATAAAGGATGAATACCATTATGCATAAAATAAATAAGTAAAAACTGTGTTATTGTTGCTGTGTTGGTTAAATGCACACTGCTGCAAAAAGGCAGCTTCAAATATTCCGGTAACATTTTATCCAAAAGAAAAGCTTCACCATAACAAATCTCTTAATATAACTTTTATTTTCTATTTATAGTCACCAAGATTCAAGAATCAACTAAAATATTGACAGATATGACTGATGTTGTTGTAGTGTGCAAAGTGTACATCTTATCAGCTTGAAACGGATGTTATCTAGACAAGACATCAGTGTTGTCTAATCATTACAGGAGCGTGTATGCAGAGCAAACACACACACACAAAATCTCTTTCACGTGCAAAAAGGAAGCAAATAAGTCCAAGTTCAGAGTCATTTAGGTTCATATTGATAATGTGTCCCTCTCAAGGTATTTAGACGGAGATGTGGACGGAGAAGACATGTTGCTTTCAAAGACGGTGGACAGCGACACCTCAGTGTTTGAAGGTCTGTTCCTCCTGAAAGAGTTTCTGACCGTGGAGGAGAATCTGTCCGACATCTGCCTCACGGCCCGACCCAGCCCCCGGTTCCTCAGCTTGATCAAACCCACGTCGTCCTCCAGCTCCTCGGGGGGCACTTCTATATTCCCAGAGTACCAGAACACCCACCAGATGAGGCTGAGGAAGATGATGATGCCCCCGCCGTAGATGAACAGATCGTGGACGACCAGCCCTCCGAACACCCCCACCAGCATGAGGAAAGTTCCCAGAATATCATGAGCCACAGCGAACCAGAAGGAGCATTTACAGCGGCCCACTCCCTCATAAGTCCTCTCCATGACCGGCTCCAGCTGCACAGGTGTAGACATGTGGAGATCCTCCAGAAACCAGATCCAGTTCCCAGAGTGTAATCCAGATGTGTGTGTGTGTGTGTGTGTGTGTGTGTGTGTGTGTATGTGTGTGCGCGCTACAGGACAGTGGTGTGTTTTCCTCTCATGAAACAGCCGGCTGTGGTCAAAGTTCAATGTTCGGCAGGGGTTATCAGCAGAGGAGTTCACACAGGGAGGGGGGAGGGGCACAGGGAGGCTTTAAAGAGAGTCAGATGAACAAAATGTAAATACACATTATTTGTTTTACTCTAAAATGGATTAACTGTTTCGAAATGGAAGTATTTTGACATCCAATTACAAGACTGGAGATGTGTGTGTGTGTGTGTGTGTGTGTGTGTGTGTGTGTGTGTGTGTGTGTGTGTGTGTGTGTGTGTGTGTGTGTGTGTGTGTGTGTGTGTGTGTGTGTGTGTGTGTGTGTGTGTGTGTGTGTGTGTGTGTGTGTGTGTGTGTGTGTGTGTGTGTGTGTGTGTTGTAACTCCATTACATGACTCATTATCAGAAAGAGCCACATCAGATATTTCACTATAATAAAAACGAAGCAGTTGCATCATTAAGACGGCAGCCAATCTGGATCCGTTCCGTTGTACCTCCGTTTTTAGAGATGTGTGTACGGAGGAAAAGAGAGAGGGTTTTGTTTTCTGACGCTTTGTGAATTCCCTGACACACCGGGGACACAGAGTTATGTATAAAATACATCAAAAAGGGACTTTTACAAGATAGGAGACCTTTAAAGGTTCCCTAATATACTGTTTTTCATTACTTTATTATAGGTCTCAGATATATATATTCCCTCAGGGAACTTATTCCGGTGTGAACGCGATCTGTACTTAGTTCATGAGAACTGAAGAGTACTTGGTGTGAAAGCGCCTAATGGTGCTCTAGGAGGAGATTCAGGTGATAAGGTGGGGGGGGGGGGGTTACCTTGGTTGGTGATTGGCTAATGGTTACTCAAGACAAACAAACATTATGACATCATAAAGTGGATAGGTTTTTATATAAATGGATCAGGACAAAAAGAGAGAGAATCTTTTTTCCCGAAACTTTCAGAATCTCTTTCCACAGAGGGGACACATGTTGATGTAGAAGAGACATGAAGAAGAGGGGACACATGTTGATGTAGAAGAGACATGAAGAAGAGGGGACACATGTTGATGTAGAAGAGACATGAAGAAGAGGGGACACGTGTTGATGTAGAAGAGACATGAAGAAGAGGGGACACGTGTTGATGTAGAAGAGACATGAAGAAGAGGGGACACGTGTTGATGTAGAAGAGACATGAAGAAGAGGGGACACGTGTTGATGTAGAAGAGACATGAAGAAGAGGGGACACATGTTGATGAAGAAGAGACATGGAGAAGAGGGGACACGTGTTGATGTAGAAGAGACATGAAGAAGAGGGGACACGTGTTGATGTAGAAGAGACATGAAGAAGAGGGGACACGTGTTGATGTAGAAGAGACATGAAGAAGAGGGGACACGTGTTGATGTAGAAGAGACATGAAGAAGAGGGGACACATGTTGATGAAGAAGAGACATGGAGAAGAGGGGACACGTGTTGATGTAGAAGAGACATGAAGAAGAGGGGACACGTGTTGATGTAGAAGAGACATGAAGAAGAGGGGACACATGTTGATGTAGAAGAGACATGGAGAAGACGGGACACGTGTTGATGTAGAAGAGACATGAAGAAGAGGGGACACATGTTGATGTAGAAGAGACATGAAGAAGAGGGGACACATGTTGATGTAGAAGAGACATGGAGAAGAGGGGACACGTGTTGATGTAGAAGAGACGTGAAGAAGAGGGGACACATGTTGATGTAGAAGAGACATGAAGAAGAGGGGACACATGTTGATGTAGAAGAAACATGGAGAAGAGGGGACACATGTTGATGTAGAAGAGACATGAAGAAGAGGGGACACATGTTGATGTAGAAGAGACATGAGGAAGAGGGGACACATGTTGATGTAGAAGAGACATGAAGAAGAGGGGACACATGTTGATGTAGAAGAGACATGAAGAAGAGGGGACACGTGTTGATGTGGAAGAGACATGAAGAAGAGGGGACACATGTTGATGTAGAAGAGACATGAAGAAGAGGGGACACGTGTTGATGTAGGAGAGACATGAAGAAGAGGATTTTGCATGATAGGAGACCTTTAAATCCTCATCAGAGTCCCTTGTTTCCACGCCGCCTGGCAGTACCCCTTCCTCCTCTGCTTCTCCTTCAGTACGGGGATCCACACCAGGCCCATCAGCCCCAGCAGCAGCCCTAAAGAGAGGCAGGCGGAGGCCACGGGGCGGGGGGGCCCTCCGTCACCCCCAGACAGAGCAGCAGGAAGAGGAGCCCCCCCACTGCACACATCAGAAACCCCATCACCAGCACGATGATAGCTTTATGCAGATGGGCCCAGCCTGAGGCCCCTGAAGGGTCTGGAAACAGCCTCTGACTCCCGGAGGCTTCTGGAAACGAGTCTTCTTCAAACTCCTCCATGGCTGTCTTCAAACGAGGGTTTTAACTGTTTGTGAGTGCAATCTGAGAGCCGGCTTCAACACAAGAGCACAACTTATGCTCAGCCATAAAGGTGCTAACTGAAGTATGTTAGCTTCAGATAGGGAATTTAAAATGCTAAATAAATATATTTTCTTCTTTATATTAATTTCCAAGAAGCTGCTAGCGGTGAGAATGTAGTGTGCAGATATAACTATTGAATTAGATAAATAATGCCCTTTTTTCACAAATGCATGCGTAATGATAGCTCGGAAATACGTATGTTGATGTTGTCCAATATGAAGTCTGTAGTCCTGTGACAAGATCATCAAATGGTTGTGTGCCTGCATGCGTGTGTGTTAAACATGAATTACTAGCATGCATAAGTACATAATAGTAGATAACTACCTTACACCGTTTCGTTTTAGTAAGCAATATGTTTTTGGTTCAGTCCAAAACAACCATAAGGAGGCAAATTAAAGCACGTGCCGTCTATAGAGGTGGGTTTTCAGTCTGCAGAAATAACTATCAATTTAATGAATGCTTTCCTACCCCCAGATCTGTGATGCTGATCCCCTGAGTCAGTGCATCCTCTCTGCAGTCACACAGAGCAGCTGTATATCCTCTCTCTGTGATGAAGAGGGTCTGCAGGATGAGTCTCTCTGTGCTCAGGAACCGTGACTGTAATTCTAGTCGACCCACCGACACCCAGAGGGGGAAGAAGATAGTGTACTCTTAATTATAAGTAGCGATGCTTAACTGTGAACATACTGTGTTACACGCCTAAGTAGAATTACAGACATATTAGTATAAAAAAAAACTTCTTACAAAGTACAAACAAGTACAAAAGTCAAAGGACTCCTTAAACACTTATCTCGTGCCCTCATTGGTCATGTGCGCGTTCGTGTGTTGGAAGAGGGGCTCTGTGAGGAAGTGGCAGATTTTGTTCCGGCTGCATACTTTCAAATTCTAGCGCACTCGAGCTGGTTTCTCCATTCTTACCTACCCACGAACGCGCACATAACAATGAGGGCACGAGATACGTTTGTGCACGAGATGGAAGGCTGACAGGCAGGTAGGCCATCCAGTTACTTTAGCCGGGCCGGCTCAGATGATTGGTCGTGCTTGTTACAGCGCCACGGCTTCCACTGATGACAGTTTTATATTTATTGCTATCGGGATGTTAAGAGCATTCCATGGAATATAACAAAAAGCGTTTCTGAAGTGAATTACCTACCCCACCTTTAAGTTTTGAAAATAATCTAAACTCTACATGAATAATCACAGGACATCAGAAGGATTTCTAAAAGGCCTTTTTCATAGTTTAAAATAGCGACTGGATATAAATGCACGTGAAGCCCTCCCCCAGTAGTGACAATAATAAAAACACGAGTAAAACGTCACGATACGCAAGGGTCACAAATATTTTAATTCACATAATGCTTAACAACTTTTTGCTTGTCATCTGTAATATGGCATTAGGATATTACCGTTAGCTGCTTTTCACATACATTTAGATGAGTTAGAAAAGGTGTTGGATGTAAAAGCCAAGGTAAACAATCATTTGTTGATTTAGGGAACATACTCACCCAGCAACAACCCTAACAGAATAACCGATACTGAGCAAAACACTTTTTTATTTTCCACATGGAAGTTGCAAAAACGACTTCCAAAATTGTGAAATGCTTTCTTCATTATGTCAATGAAAGGCTGCATTCCCTTTAAGCTTCACTAGTTCCATGGAAGGGATTATTGATGCCCACAAGTACACAGAGCCATTGTTAGCATTAGCTCTGTCTTCCAGTGAAAAGCCTTTTGTTGGAGGGCTATATTTGAGAAACACAACAGAGCCAAGTTCATTTCAGATAATCAACTTTATGTTCTGCATCATCCAGGCATAACGAAACAGACTGAATATATATGAACCAGTGTGAGCCATCTGGTCCTGTGTTCTGAGTAAAATGTCCATGTTGAAGGTAACGTGTGAAGAGGAGAATCATTTCAATTTGGGCACTCTCCTCTTCCCTTTGGACTCGCCCTTGCCACCCTTCTTGTTCATTTTGTTTTGTGGTTTTCTTCCTTTCTTCCCACCAGCCGTCGTGGGCGCCTTCTCCAGCTGCTTCTTCTTGGGCGTCTTCTGCAAAAGAAACAAAGAAAATGAGTCGGATTACATATTTAAAATCAGTATTCAAATAGAGTGATGCTTTCTCACGAGCCGACCCGGAGGTTAGCATTGCTCCCTCTCCCGTGTTATTCTCCAAAGTTAATGTAAACTTGAATAATGTACTTCATTTGAATGTAATAATTATGTTGGTTGTTGTTTGTGGAAGCTCCAGTGAATGATGGCTAGGACGCACTGTACCCAGCTGGTCTGGCCCTGTCCCCCCTATTTCACAAATGAGGGCCGGCCCCTTGTCATGTCTGCCGATATCTGGTTTTAATCTGTGTCTATGTTGTTGTCAGTGATGTATTGTCTTGTCTTTTTTAAATGCCTTTGTGATGCGCTGCAACCCATTTTCCCCTCGGGGACAAATAAACGAATACTATACTATGAGCCCCATTAACTGAGTTTTAAACATCACTTTAAATCAGTGCTTCTCAAAGTGTGGTCCGTGGACCACTGGTGGTCAGTGAGCGCCCCCTAGTGGCCCGTGAGTATATTGGTAACATTTCACAATTGAAATAGATAAATGTAAGTTTTCCGCACTCTCGCGGGAATATCTCCGCAATGGAGGGAGCTTAAGTTTCACTTTCAAGCGATTTGTAATCTGTTCTAGAAAAACGATGTGTTTTTGGAAATCTGTGGAGTTCGGTGGTCCGCGAGTGTTTTTTTATTGGTTAAGTGGTCCTTGGTATGAAAAAGTTTGAGAAACACTGCTTTAAATGGAAGATCCCCATAGCCCCCGCTCACTCGATCGGCGATCCCTAGTGCTTATGTTTTATTCAGCTGGAAAATCTCCACAAATTAACAACGCTTTACGATGTTTGTAAATGCAAGATGTAAAAAGCTAACGTCAAGCTTTAAAATTAACTACAGCACGGTCACATGACTTCACTTCACCACCGCTAAGCTAAAGGTGGCTAATGTTCAACGTTTAGTCGTCTCATTTAGGCATTTGTTAGCAACCGCAGTTTTTAAGCCACTAAGAAGCTTTGGATATTCACGAGTGGGGAGTTTACTGACACATTTTATATATAAAAATTGGGGAAACCCCTTCCTCTCGTGTTAACCACGGACCTCATTTCAGGCCTCTAACCCATGGTAAAATGCTAACACACTCCTGGGTTTTAGGACTCATTCCTGGACCTCTCTATCGAGCAGCACTGACCTCCAGTTTGGGCTTCTTGCTTGGTGTTCCCATGGGAACCAGCTGTGGGATTTCTTCCCCCGTCCCCTCGCTTTTCTTCACGTCCTCTGTCTTCTTGTTTTTCTTTGCCAGCTTTTTAGCCGCAGCCTGAGAATCACAAACACAGCCGCTGGTTATTTACAGATTCTTTAAAGACGGGGTGAGGCACAGGAGTTTGTATTTGAGTCTGATGAGTTCTCCTCACCTCTTGCTTGGCGGTCTCTGTCAGTTTCTGATCCTCGTCCAGCGCAGTGAGGTGGTTCAGGTTGGAGGTGTAGAGGGGCAGCGCTACAGACATCTGAGTCTTGATGTGAACCAGCTTTATCACAGGTCCTTTCTGTTCAGAGACATACAAAGATATATTAGAGTTTGAGGTGGGATAAAGTGGCTGGAAAACGCCTTTTAAAAAGGTCCCCTATTATACTGTTCTTCATCAATATATCACAGGTCTCAGATATATACAGAACCTGTCTCTGATTGGCTGAAACACCAAACAGATCATGGCAGCATTACCCATAATCCCCTCTGTTTCAGCCCTGTTTCCAAAGTGCTGATTCTCTGTCTGTTACTTTAGATGAAAATAAGGAGCCCCTCCCCACGCCCCTCTGAGAGAGATTTGGTTACAAAGAACTCAATGGTGCTCTAGGAGGAGATTCAGGTGATAAGGGGGGGGGGGGGGGGGTTACCTTGGTTGCTGATTGGCTAATGGTTACACAAGACAACACATCGTTATGACATCATAAAGTAGCCAAAATCTGATCAGCTCATTTTCAGACAGGTTTTTATAGAAATGGATCAAAAAGAGAGAGAATCTTTGTTCCTGAGACTTTCAGAGTCTCTTTCCACAGAGGGGACACATGTTGATGTAGAAGAGACATGAAGAAGAGGGGACACATGTTGATGTAGAAGAGACATGAAGAAGAGGGGACACATGTTGATGTAGAAGAGACATGAAGAAGAGGGGACACATGTTGATGTAGAAGAGACATGAGGAAGAGGGGGACACATGTTGATGTAGAAGAGACATGAAGAAGAGGGGGACACATGTTGATGTAGAAGAGACGTGAGAAGAGGGGACACGTGTTGATGTAGAAGAGACGTGAAGAAGAGGGGACACATGTTGATGTAGAAGAGACATGAAGAAGAGGGGACACATGTTGATGAAGAAGAGACATGAAGAAGAGGGGACACATGTTGATGTAGAAGAGACATGAAGAAGAGGGGACACATGTTGATGTAGAAGAGGACATGGAGAAGAGGGACACATGTTGATGTAGAAGAGACAGGAAGAAGAGGGGACACATGTTGATGTAGAAGAGACATGAAGAAGAGGGGACACATGCTGATGTAGAAGAGACATGAAGAAGAGGGGACACATGTTGATGTAGAAGAGACAGGAAGAAGAGGGGACACATGTTGATGTAGAAGAGACTGAAGAAGAGGGGACACATGTTGATGTAGAAGAGACATGAAGAAGGGGACACATGTGATTTAGAATGAGACATGAAGAAGAGGGGACACATGTTGATGTAGAAGAGACATTAAGAAGAGGGGACACATGTTGATGTAGAAGAGACATGAAGAAGAGGTACACATGTTTGATGTAGAAGAGACATGGAAGAAGAGGGGGACACATGTTGATGTAGAAGAGACATGAAGAAGAGGGACACTGTTGATGTAGAAGAGACATGAAGAAGAGGGACACATGTTGATGTAGAAGAGACATGAAGAAGATGGGGACACATGTTATGTAAAAGAGACATGAAGAGAGGGGACACATGTTGATGTAGAAGAGACATGAAGAAGAGGGGACACATTTGATGTAGAAGAGACCTGAAGAAGAGGGGACCACATGTTGATGAAGAAGAGACTGGAAGAAAGAGGGGGACAACATGTTGATTGTAGAAGAAGACATGAAGAAGAGGGGACACATGTTTGATGTAGAAGAGACATGAAGAAGAGGGGACACATGTTGATGTAGAAGAGACATGAAGAAGAGGGACACATGTTGATGTAGAAGAGACATGGAGAAGAGGGGACACATGTTGATGTAGAAGAGACATGGAAGAAGAGGGGACACATGTTGATGTAGAAGAGACATGAAGAAGAGGGGACACATGTTTGATGTAGAAGAGACATGAAGAAGAGGGGACACATGTTGATGTAGAAGAGACATGGAGAAGAGGGGGACACATGTTGATGTAGAAGAGACATGAAGAAGAGGGGACACATGTTGATGTAGAAGAGACATGAAGAAGAGGGGACACATGTTGATGTAGAAGAGACATGAAGAAGAGGAGACACATGTTGATGTAGAAGAGACATGAAGAAGAGGAGACACATGTTGATGTAGAAGAGACATGAAGAAGAGGGGACACATGTTGATGTAGAAGAGACATGAAGAAGAGGGGACACATGTTGATGAAGAAGAGACATGAAGAAGAGGGGACACATGTTGATGTAGAAGAGACATGAAGAAGAGGGGACACATGTTGATGTAGAAGAGACATGGAGAAGAGGGGACACATGTTGATGTAGAAGAGACATGAAGAAGAGGGGACACATGTTGATGTAGAAGAGACATGAAGAAGAGGGGACACATGTTGATGTAGAAGAGACATGAAGAAGAGGGGACACATGTTGATGTAGAAGAGACATGAAGAAGAGGGGACACATGTTGATGTAGAAGAGACATGAAGAAGAGGGGACACATGTTGATGTAGAAGAGACATGAAGAAGAGGGGACACATGTTGATGTAGAAGAGACATGAAGAAGAGGGGACACATGTTGATGTAGAGGAGACATGAAGAAGAGGGGACACATGTTGATGTAGAAGAGACATGAAGAAGAGGAGACACATGTTGATGTAGAAGAGACATGAAGAAGAGGGGACACATGTTGATGTAGAAGAGACATGAAGAAGAGGATTTTGCACAATAGGTGACCTGAAAATTGAATAACTCCGGGTGGGAAGCACAACACAATAAGGACATTATAAAATTGTTATAAATGTTGTTGTTAGACTCAAACATATTTATGTTAGAGTTTGGGGCAGTAAAACACCCATAAACAAACACAATTATTCTCGCATAAGTAGCAACACTACTGTCGTGTGCCGTTAGACTCACCGTGCGTAGTTTGGTCGACACCGTTTGGAAAGCAGCCTCAACGTTTTCTGTCACCTCGTCTGCGGTCATGCCGGCGTGGGCAATACGAGCCATGCTGCGACACAGGACAGTTAGGTTAGATAATGCAAGGGGACTGTGGGGCACTCCAAAGACACATTTCCACTTCATGGTCTGGCTCAACATCTTATTTCAACCACAGTCCGCTTTCAGATGCCAGTAACCCAAACAGAGGAACATCTGTGCTTTCTCAATTGTTAGGCGATGTGTACTGCATTGTTTTACCAGTTGCTTCTCAAAGAAAAATACTGAGTTTATTGGAATAATAATAATCACTTTCGACAAAGATTGGCATTTTACAAACAGCCTTATTTGGGCATCAGTTTTCTGCATGGTTTAAACGCCACCTTTCAACAGAGTATCAGGTAATAACCACAATTATTACTTATTGGAAAACCAAAAAAGAGCCAGTTAAGTTGAACCATGAAGCGGAAACATGACATGATGTAGAAGCAGTAGAAATGCAGGTATTTAATGTTTCAAAGTTGTAGAGACAGGCTCCACGGGTAGAGGAGGTCCATCTGGATTTACGTTGAATCCCTATGGCACCAAATATTGTCCGGTTCAAACACTTCACAGAATCAACCGGGCTGCTAAGGTGCTGTTCATATCAAAACTATAATTGTTAGTGTATGTTTTTCTAAAGGTTACAGGGGTTAGTATCAGAGAGAGGGGATCTCACCAGCAGGAGCCCTTGTTGGTGACCTTCAGGTAGGAGCCCTGGACCACTCGACTAATATCTTTGGCCAGATTTTTGCTCAGCATGTTCACACACAGCGGCTCTCTGTGAAAAACAAGAATGAGATAATGCATTAGGAGAACAAAGAATCAAATGCTTAACCGAGACGCTTAACCCTCCTATTGTCTTCCCCCCCCCCCCCTTACTTTGGTGTTCGCGGTCAAATTTGACCGGTCCTGTTTTAACTGCTATTACATGAACACAAAAACCATTAATCATCACCACATTTCATTTAACACCCTTTCAAACTGTACATATTGTATCAGACTACTGGTACACATGAACACTGCAGTAAATATACAAAGAACAGACACTGAACATGTGTTGTGAGTGCCAGGTGTGATCCATGTGGGGGGAGGGGCACATAAGAGCGGGACATGTGTCAAATTGTTCTGTGTGTGTCAGGTATGATTCACATGGGGGGTGGGCACATAAGGAACACATCTAGAGTGTGTGTGTGTGTGTGTTTTATCTGATCCGGATGGTTACTAATTCCTTTTCTTTATGCGGAACACCATGGTGTCACAAAGTTGACTAAATCATCCAAAACTCAATGAAAGTGGTGATCAGCCATTGTATATGTTCAGATGTCTCCTGTGAAGGATATCATGAAGCCTGAATGCAATCTAATGTAAAACTAAAAAGTTATGATTGATGAAAGTAGTAAATCGGTCAGATTTGACCCGAAGACAACAGGAGGGTTAAAACGTGCATCTGCAACATGAAGGTATTAAAGGAGTTCCAGTCTGTCAACATGAGTAAGAAGGTGTTACCTCTTCCTCAGGTAGAAGTGTTTCCCGAGGTGAGACGGCAGCAGGCGGCGGACGCGGTCGTCGGAGAGGAACATGTCGAAGTTACTCAGCAGGCGGCGCTTCGCTTCGTGAGGTTTGTACTCCGTCCTCAGGACTTTATACGGGATGACCTGAAACAAGACACAGCACGAAGGTGGTTAACATCAATGTAGACCAACAACGGGGGATGCTCAATGTTTAATATGTTAGTTGGATGTGTTTTTTTTGCCATCTAATTTATCTTGAGTTTGTAATAACTTCGAAAATGTTTATATTATATTAAAGCCATGTTGTGTTAACAGAAGTGATGTCTGTTAAATGTTGTTAAGTCAGAGCTAAGGCATTGTACAAGTCATCCATCTTTGCTTGTTACATTTTAGCCTTGTTTCCACTGGGTGTGCATTACATGCTACTAACTCCTTATTTTTTTATTATCAAAAACAAAACTTAATAGGCGCGTTCACACCGGAGTACTTTCCCCGTTTAGTTCCGATAGTGCGTTCACACCAAAAAGAGTACTTAGTGCAGGGAACTTTTACCTCCATGTGTAGTGCCTGCTAGAGAGGTGGGACTATCCTGGGGAGAAAAAAGTACCAATTTCGATTGACTGGGCGAATTGCAAACCACGCCCCGTAAAACTCTGAAAAGTTGTATTTGCTGGCGTGAAAGCGGCTAATGTCTTATTGTTATCAGCCACGAGACGTGTTGGTGTAAAAAAATCCACATCTTCCATAATCTAGAACTTTCCTATAAAAATGTAAATGCAATACGGCTGGTAATGAGGTGGGTTTGCTGTCATGGCTCCAAGATGGTGGAATGAGCTCCCCATTGACATCAGGACAGCAGATAGCTTACACACCTTCTGGCGCAGACTGAAAACTCATCTCTTTCGACTCCACTTCGAGCGATAGAACTATTAACAAAGCACTTATATACTAATAAAGGACTGGCTTACCTAAAGCCAGTTGAGTAGCACTTGAAATGTTTTGCTCTATGAAACCTGATGTACTTATATGATTCTGTTTTCTCCAAGTTTGTATCTTCTTGGTCGAACGCACTTTTTGTAAGTCGCCGGATAAAAGCGTCAGCTAAATGCAATGTAATGAAGGAATAATCTAAATCAGTATCCGTCTTTATTTGAGTGTTTCTCTGACTGGTATTCACCTCTGTGATGTTCTTCACTCCCTTCTCTGCAAGCAGCTTCTTATAAAACCTGATGGTCTGATCTGAGGTCATGTTGGGCTCGTCTCTGGTGAAGAGGCAAACCTCCTCCGTGTCCGACCGCTGGCCATGGGGCAACGGACTGAGAGAGGGGGGGGGGAGAGAAGACATTATCAATAAAAGAGCATCCGATGAGAGCAACAGCAGGACGTATTCACACCGTCCATGCTCTGGAAAAGAACCACTGTAGCACATGTAGAAGAAAGGCAGGTATATCTAATATGAACATGACATGTTGTGTTTCAAAGTTGTAGAGACAGGCTCCACGGGTAGAGGAGGTCCATCTGGATTTACATTGAATCTCTATGGCACCAAATATTGCCCGGTTCAAACACTTCACAGAATGAACCGGGCTGCTAAGGTGCTGATCATATCAAAACTAAAATGGTTAGTCTATGTTTTTCTAAAGGGGTTAGTAATTACACACAGAGTATTATGAGTATGGAGGGTTATTAAAAACACAGAAAGCAGATTTGTACATTTATCGAAAATACCTCCAGGCATTTATTGCTCTCTATTTTAATTAAAGAGGAAACAAGTATTTACAAAGTTTCAAATTAAGATCAGTAATCTGCTATTTAGTAATATATATACAAGTATCAGAGCTTGGTAGGATCACAGAGAGCAGATACAAAAACACCTCTTAACATTTTCTGATTCAAAAACTCTTTACAAATGAAGTTATAGTCAGATGTTATTAAGTTATGTAAAACCGGGGCTATAAGGCCGCTGGCCACGGGGAAAGGGTGGAATAAAGTTAATATCAGTAAAGTCACTTGATATGACTGTTAAATAACAGATTAGGCGTGAAGGCAGCTGTAATGGCTGTCAGTGGACTCACATGCGGATGGTCTGTGCTTTCGGGGGGATCTTCCAGAGGGTGAAGAGCAGGCTGATCTGCTGAGTGTCGTCCAGGAACAGCGAGTCCCCGGTGGACTTAGTTTTCAGGAAAGCCTGCAAAGCCTGGACGGCCTTTTTCACCTGGCAGAGACATCCAATTCAGTTATAAAATGCCATGAAAACCCACCGACAGACTCCATTTTTCTTCAAGAGGTCCAGACATGTTGCTTTGAATTAGCTTCGTTGCTAAACAGCAAAGAAAACAAGCTAACTAATGCTAGAAAGCTTGGTGCTACAACCGAATAATAACAATGATTTGGTTATTTAATCTTTTATTAACACACTATATATTTATAATTAGTTTAAATGTGTTAAAGGACAAAGAAACCCGTTTTTACCTGGGTCCGGTCTATCCCAACTTCTGCTGTCTCCGCCATGCTGTCTGCTTCACGTGTAAACGCCACACGCATGCGCAATGGGTAGATTCCTTTTTCTTCTTCGTTGGTTGGCAGCTCAGAGGCGCACTACCGCCACCTGCTGGACTGAGCGTTGTCTTTCAAGACAAATAAATGAATCAGGCTTTCTTAATTTCTTTCTAATATTTCTTTAGCTTAATTAAAAGTTTTTTTTTACTTACCATGTCTTTCCTAGAAGATGCTCGGATAGAAAAGTGTTTTGAAATGTTATTTAATTATTAATGTCATTTTTTATTAATTTCTCCTGATAATTCATTTCTTTCTATTCTCTAACCGTTGCAATCTATTAACAGCGTGTCATTTAATCCTGTATATCTTATTCTCTCACGTGTTTCTTTGTCAAATAATAGCAAAAACAATGTTGTACGAATAATCTAAACACCTTGGAAAGTAAAGTCAAATGATCGATAAAGATAGAACATAACATTTAAAATGTTAAAAGCTAAAATTGCACATTTATGGGAGAATTAAATATAACAGTTTTTTTCATCTGTTGACAAAGTTAGCAATACATCCAATTATATTAAATCAACAAAGGATACCTCTATAGTAAAATGTTAAATGTTGGGATTTTGCATTAGTATTGATACACTGAATATTGATTAATCCACCTGAAATGAGGATACTTGATAAAAGAAAACACACTTTTCTGACGCAGCGTTGATAATTTATTTTCAGTTTGGATTATGTAACAGCTGTGTGTGTGTGTCTGTGTTTATCAGTGGTTTTAATCAGAGTAGTATGTGAGCCCAATCCAATCAAACCATCTCATGTGGAGAGAGACCAAACTCAAACTGTTGGTACAGCAATCCTTAAAAACCAAATAAAATGTTTCCTAAATCCCGCTCTTAAAAAGGGAGATGTGATTTGCAAATTATAATTACAGGCTAACACTGCTCTTGTTTTGCAGGATATGAAATCTTTCTGTGGTCATATCCTCCCCAAACTCAGTAACACTGCATCCATCTCCATTCTAAAAACAAATGGCGTAGCGAGCGGACATCGCGGTTAGCCGTGGGAATACAGAAGGGGGCGGGGCTTGTAGCTACATTAGTGGCATAGCTGAGCTCTCAATATGAGAAAGCTGACACACTGGACTTGGTCTCTCACTTAATATAGTTCATCAAAAAAACTGATTCAGTCTTGTTTTCTTCGTGTGACGTTATTTTAACTCCTCGATCCCTCTCCTGGTTGTCGTTGGACTTCTCTTCAGCGTGTTGAGTGTGAAGAGAGAGCAGCCGTTTGTCGGCCGAGCAGCGTTTCTCCACGGTAACAAGAGGAAGAACAACGGTCTTCTGACGAGGCGTTTAGTCCTTCTCTGGGACCAGCTTCAGCACTTTGCCGATGGCGATGGTTTTACCTGGAGGAGGAGGAGGAGGAGGAGGAGGAGGAGGAGGAGGAGGAGGAGGAGGAGGAGGAGGAGGAGGAGGAGGAGGAGGAGGAGGAGGAGGAGGAGGAGGAGGAGAAATAAGCCAGACATGCACAGAAGTTAATGCACATTTGATTATTTTAACACTAACATTTGTAAATTGGAAAATAAGGAATAAAAGTTGGAGAACAAATTTAAATAAATAATTGATATGCAAGGAATTAATAAATAAATATATATAAAAAAATATGGAAATAAACAATTATATATATACAGTCCTTATATAAACGTAAAGAGAAAAATAAATAGTTTTAAAAATAGGGAAATGCTAATTAAAATTAATTTGTAAAATAATGTATATGCAATAATATAATATGTAAATATATAATATTTTAAAAAGTATGTATATGTGTAAAAAACAACAAATATTTCTTATTTTATCTGTTTATTGCGCATTGCTACTTTAGCTCCTACCAGTATGTTTATATAAATATGTTTATTATATTTTCTTATTTCATTCCAAAAAATTGAGCACATGTTTTGAAACCCAATTTCCTCCGGGATACCTAAAGTGTTCTGATTTTGATGCTCTTATGACTTTATAGAACACACACACACACACACACACACACACACACACACACACACACACACACACACACACACACACACACACACACACACACACACACACACACACACACACACACACACACACACACACACACACACACACACACACACACACACACACACACACACACACACACACACACACACACACACACACACACACACACACACACACACACACACACACACACACACACACACACACACACACACACACACACACACACACACACACACACACACACACACACACACACACACACACACACACACACACACACACACACACACACACACACACACACACACACACACACACACACACACACACACACACACACACACACACACACACACACACACACACACACACACACACACACACACTCCTCACCCTCGTCCCTCAGTGTGAACCGTCCCATCTGAGGGAAGTCTTTGAAGGTCTCTAAGCAGATGGTTCCTGCCGCTCTCAGCCGGGCGATGCACACCTGGTCCTGCTTCACGAAGCGCGGTCGGACTTTGCTTTTCTCCCCCGACTTCTTATCCACCAGACAGATTAAGGCCTGCAGGCAGGATGTAAACAAGTTCAACCACAGTGGAGAAATGCAATCACAACTGACTGATCAAACTAAATAGGAAATGAAAACAGAATATGTCAGTAGTGTTGGCATGTCCTCCTCGCCCTCTGACGCAGCTGACCAGCCCTGAGCAGCCGTTATCTCCCATAAGGAGGGGCTGCCCTAGCAAGTTGTTGATGTTACCAGTTTGTGACCGGGCAACTCTCGGTCAGAGATAGTTATTGTTGTGGGACACCTGGAACACATCCTTCCCGAGCCCTAAGCGACAACAGATGTGATTCAGTGTCCTCAGCTGTTTAGTCTATCTATTGAAGAATGTTGATTATCACACTCTGAACTAGTTAAACCCTGGAGCTACAGAAGGGCTCTTCAGAATTGATTGTGGCATCTCAGCCGTGTGGTCAGACCGTGGCCCGTGACATGTCTTGTGAATTCTCCGGCCGAAGCTCCAAAATCAGTGTTTGCCATCAAAGCTCCAGCTCTCCTCGTGTCTCTGAGTCCTGTCGGTGTATTCTCTGGTTCCGATTAACCCAGCCAAATCTTTGTTCTTGTTTTGTATCTATATCTACGCCGGGATCCGGAGTCGAGGCTGATCCTCTTGCTGTAGTCCTGTGTCTTGGATCCTCTATCCTGAGTTCTGGATTAAGTCGTGGACGTTCGGGTCGTGGCTGAACCTGTCTCTGCGGTCCTGCCTGGGTCTCGTCATGCTGCTTCCCTGATGGCTTCCACAGGACTGTAGCTGACATCCTCGTGGATTCATCTTCTTATTACAGACACATGCATTTTGTAGAGGAAACTTCTGTGTAGCTATGCAGTGGGAGTCACCGACTCAGGAAGGAGACACGGTAGGAGCAGTAGCTTTGATGTCAAACACTGATGGTTTATTTGGAGTTACGGCCGGAGGATTCACATCACAAGTCCAAGAGCCAGAGGTTCTGACTTCACGGTAGAGTTGCCACGTCAATTCTGCAGAGCCTCTCTCTTGCCAGCCCATCTAACTGGTTCCACAGAGAGTCATCAACATGTTTTGATAAGATAGCTTTAGATAGTTTGGGCACACTAAGTTACCAGCTTCCGACACTTATGGCCTTGGATATGTCATGCCCTGGAGTCCTCAGACACCAGAGCAGGAAGTGTCCCAGTGTACCCACAATACAGACCATCTGTGACCCAGTATTGACCGGTCACAGAATGGGAACAATAACAGTATTGGCTGAAACAGCCTGTGTCCTTAAAGGAGGTAAACAGACATCAAGGTTTGTCCTGTATGTTACATCTTGGCGTCTATGATCATTATTTCAATAACACATTTCCTAACATTCGGTCTATATGCTGTAAAATGTATTATCTCTTCGATTTACACACGGCATCTATTGCATGTCTGTCCGTCCTGGGAGAGGGATCCCTCCTCTGTTGCTCTCCCTGAGGTTTCTCCCATGTTCCCTTTAAACTGTGGGTTTTCTCCGGAAGTGTTTCCTTGTACGATGTGAGGGTCTAAGGACAGAGGGTCTAAGGACAGAGGGTCTAAGGACAGAGGGTCTAAGGACAGAGGGTGTCGTTTTTCTCATACTGATATTCTGAACAATCTGTGTTGTTGTATTTGCTGTAAAGCGTCTCTACTGTAGGCTATTTTTATTATATGTTCAGCACTTTGGCTCGACCAATAATCGTTTATAAATGTGCTCTATAAATAAAACTTGATTTGATTTGATCTGACTCCCATTGCTTCAGAAGTTTCCCCCACACACAGTAGTAACTTACTGAGATCTGCACTTCCTCGATGCAGGTGTGGATGTGAAGGACTGCGTTGTAACCGGGACAAATGATTGACTTGTGCTCAATGATGACGATCTGAAATAAAAAATATATATATTTCATTTCATTTTTTATTTGTTCCGTTCATGGTACGCACAACTTAATGTCTAACAATTGTTTACAAAACATGTCTCTGTAAACACACCGTACCCGAAAAGGAGCAGGGAGAGGAAATGTATCTTATATTACCTGCCCCCTTTCTCAAAATAAAATTATGGTCTGTCCTTCATATTTTCTTATTCTCAGCCAATCATAACAAAACACTTTTCAGTTCCCACTTGACGGTTAACGGAAAGAAACAAAACAACAACACCAAAACATCACATGTACAAGGAACAGTTCAACACCCTCATCTGAGTCCTACTGGAGTAGAAGGGGTTAAGCGGCGCATTATAATAATAATATATAATTCAATAAATAAACCTCCCACCTCAACACTTCACAGCCTAATGGTCACTTTTAATGTTATGGATCTACTTACTTGGCTTTTATTAGTATGACTATGCCAGATAATAAATGGTGAAGCATCGGTTGAAACTAAAGTTACCGGAGCGGAAGACCTTGATATCAATTCTCCCCTGAAGTAATGACTGAACTTCAGAGGTAGGTTGAGGACACAGACGCCAGTGTTTCATTGATTTATGTGTGGCGGGCCGCCACAATTAAATATCGTCCGCCACAAATGGATCTCATAAAAACAATAATTATTTTTGTTTTTGTTTGTTGGTCTAATGGATAGTGAGGTGGGCTGATGATCGGAAGGTTGTGAGTTCAAATCCTGCCTGGAACACCACTACTAGTGTGCCCTTGAGTAAGGCACTTAGCCCTCGGTTACTCCAGGGAGAATGTCCCTGTAACTGGTCGTTGTAAGTGGCTTTGGAATAAGGCGTCTGCTAAATGCCTAAATTGTAAATGATATTTTTGGGAGAATAAACTCCACAGATCCTCAACTCCTGTGTGTCTCACTCATTAACAACGCAACGCAGAGCAACAAGAACGTTGTCTACAGTAGCCATGAACTCACATGTATTATCTTATTTGATAACCCAAATTGGTTAAGGGGCCTTTGGCTTTTCTTGCCGGAGGGGGGGTGCGGTGCGGTGCCCCCACAAATAGAATCAAATTCTGTGGGAAACACTGGACGCAGTGACTTTCATGATCTGTTTGTAAAGCACCTGTGCGTCGAAGGTGCGTCCGGAGTGGCAGATGTTGTCGGGGCTGCAGAGGATGAACCCCGGCAGGATCTCCTCCTCCTCGATGCCCTTCAGCCTCAGCTTCAGATTCTCCCCGGGAGTCGCATCGTCCGTCTCCACATCGTCACTCAGCAGACTGAGGACCTCCACTGTGTGCTGAAACACACACACATTTATATATTTGTATTATTTAACTGTTCAGTACTTGTTCTATCTATTGTTATTTTAAATAATGCAACTACTGGAAGTGTCATGGGTCTGTTGTGAGCAGCAGAGAGGAGGTCTCACCCTGTTGGGCATCATGATGAGCTGCTGCGCTTTACTGATGCACCCCGACTCCAGCTTCCCCAGGATCACTGTGCCCATGTCCTACACACACACACACACACACACACACACACACACACACACACACACACACACACACACACACACACACACACACACACACACACACACACACACACACACACACACACACACACACACACACACACACACACACACACACACACACACACACACACACACACACACACACACACACACACACACACACACACACACACACACACACACACACACACACACACACACACACACACACACACACACACACACACACACACACACACACACACACACACACACACACACACACACACACACACACACACACACAAGATTAGAGCAATTCTGTATAAAACAAGGACAATAATCTTTTCCATCCAAAAAGCTTTTATTTTATTTAGAAAGTGTAAAAACGGAGTGAAAATATGATGTGTAATGAGTGTGTGTACAACATGACAGTGGAGACCTTATAACTTCCAGGTTATTGTTTTTTTTGGAGATGTGTTTCTTTCCACACAAGAACAGGGAAGTATCAGCAGGATAATTGTATTATATTTCTGATGATAGCGGTCATAAAAAGGGCAAATGCAACAAAAACAATAATCAACATGGACTTTTATTAATATGAAATTGTTTCTCTGCATTTGACCCATCCTAGTGTTAGGAGCAGTGTGCTGCCATTTTGAACGGCGCCCGGGGAGCAGTGTGGGGAACGGTGCCTTAAAATGTCAGGGACACCTCGGTAGCACTTTCCGGGACTTGAACTGGTGACCTTCCAGTTGCCAAGCCAAGTCCCTATCGACTTCGCCACCACCGCCACTTCAAACAATTCCACTTGACATTTGGTGGGTTAAGTACATTTCAAGCTTCATTATATGATACTCATTTAATAATACAGTATTAACATCTGCTGGCGTGCAGAAATGAATGCATTTTGGATTTCTGTTGACTGAACCATAATCCCCTCTGATCACGAGACCCCAGTTTAATCATATATCCTCCACATAAAGCTCTCATGCAATCACAGCGAGAGGAGAATTAAACCAACTTAAAGACGAGAGGATGAAGAGAGGCGATGAAGAGGAGAGGAAGAGGAGATGAAGAGAGGAGATGAAGAGAGGACATGTGGAAGGATCATTAATGTGAGGGAGCTAATGCGACTCCACCGACACCCACATCTGAACTGAGTCCAACAGCAAGAGCCAAGAAGCTGAATTATCTTTAAGAGAGTGAGTGTGTGTGTGTGTGTGTGTGTGTGTGTGTGTGGTCTAGCATTACTATACTTGTGGGGACCTAAATCTGTTTACATAGTCACGTGTGGGGACTGGCTTCCCTTATGGGGACAAAATGGAGGTCCCCATAAGGGGAATCATTACTTTTAGGGTGAAGACTTGGTTAGGTTTAGGGTAAGGGTTAGGCATGTGTTGGTTATGGTTAAGGTTAGGATAAGTCTCCAGGAAATGCATGTAAGTCAATGTAATGTCCCCTGAAGTGATGTATACATGGTGTGTGTGTGTGTGTGTGTGTGTGTGTGTGTGTGTGTGTGTGTGTGTGTGTGTGGAGTCATATAAGTCTATACATCTATAAATGAATAAGAAACTAAAGGTGGAAATACAAAAACAACATAAAATATAGAAAATAAAGAAATTCAAATATTTAGTTTGAGTCCGTTTATCTTTTATAGTCATTTGACGTGCCATAAAAAAGAATCAGTCCATGTAAAAATAATAAGAACAAATAAATGGGGAAGTATAGCAACAAATGTATTTTTACATTATGTCATTTATTTAGTCCATTTTCTATCCAAATATCTTGAGGTATTATTTCCCTTATTGCTTTTCCACACAGAAAACACAGAGATAATAAATAAGATCTTGAATTGACTTGGTGTCAGCGCAGAGAAGCTGAGAAGCATTTCATCGTGCTCTATAAAAACACCCTGCAGGAGGGAGGATGACAAACTGGAGAGGAAACATCAAAATACTTTGGCAGAGTAAACAGAAACCAGAAGAAATGTGTCGCCCACTCTAATGCTGAGGCTCTGCGTCACATCTCGGTTTCTCTCTTCAGGTTTCTGTATTCATCCTTCAGGGTCTATGCAGGAATCCTGAAGTCAGATGTAAGACCTTTTAAGACCCTTTCCATACATTTTAAGACCTCATCGCCACTTGGAGTTCTCACCGGTTACCTTGGCGACACACTTTACCTCACATTCACTATATCGATTGTAAGATAGCACAACTAAACAGAGTGCAGACCAGAGGTTGCGCTAGACTTTTTCGCTGCGGACAGGATCGTAAAACCTCCGTCAAAATCCAGAATTACCCGTCGGCCTTTACACAACTCTGGGGGGGGGGGGGGGAAGCATGCTCGTGAACTGTCAACGGGGGGGGGGGGGGACAGTTCACATGCGCCGTGTAATGCATGGCTGCTGCACCTCACGGGAGCGTGCACAGCGTAAAGCCAAAACTCACAGACATTTCAATGATCTGTGCGGCACAGTTCGGTTTGGAAACGGTATGATTTCCTTTTTGGAGGGCAGGCATAACACGGAGCCTCGCTGCGGGGAAACTTTGGCGCTGTTCCGAGTTTGTTCTAATCTGTCAAAATGACGGACTGCTTTCAGATTTATCCGTCATTGTTCAAAAAAATATTCGGTTAACGCGACCTCTGGTGCAGACAGACGACTGAAGCCTCCTCTCCACATGAACTTCAACCTCTCTGTGAAGGTCAGGTTTAATGCAGTATGCTGCTTTGTTACTTCTGTGCTCCGTGCTCTTTCATTCCAGTAGAACTCCTCAGAAACCATTAGAAACCAGTATTTGACCAATAAACTAAACTTTGAACTATGAAATATATTAAACTTTGGTGAGCTTCAGCGGGGTAATGCCATATAGGAGCTCCCTCACAAATACCCAGGGGTTGAATTGGGCTAAGCCCCGGCATGTAGGACGATGCTCTGACGTCATCACCCTCACACATTTGTCATATATGTTAAGACTTTTCTCGTTCTTAATATAGACTATATTTAGGGTCGATATGTGTTGACTTTACTTTAAAATAGCAGATCTCTGCGACCGGATATAGTTCGGCTTAGTGAACGTGTGTCTCTTCCTTGGAGGAGCAGCATCGGCCGGACTCCGCGGCTCCTCCGTGCAGAGAGTCTGCACTGCAGCGGTGTGTGTCAGCGACGTGCAGTCAGGGGAGGCACGGATTGGCCATCGGGAGAGTCGGGACTTAAACGCCGCGGCTTTCTGGCTAGCACTTAGCATGTGGGACCGGACAGCTTTGATCCCCCCCCCACAGAGCGGAGCAAGGCAACGACATTTTTCTTAAAAAATAAGAAGTAGCATTTTACAGCGCTATGCATGGGGCCGCCTTGAGGGGGTTTCCCGACATGTCGTTTCAGTAAATTAAAGGGTGTTTCATGTTGTCGTTGCTGTGGACCTTCTTAATACCTTGGAAAATGCCGTTTAATACTTTTTAATAGCCTTAATTTTCGCTAAATTGATTTATCAACTTTTAATACTTTTTAAGACCCGCGCGGACGCCCTGCTTTAGAAAGCGGCCAATGGCCTCCAGCTGCTCACCTTGTACTTGTCTACGATGGGTAGTCTCACCGGTCCGTCGTTGGATCTGGTGAAGTTTGGCAAACTGTCCAGGTGGGAAATAAATGGCATACCCCTGGTGAGGAAGAAAAATCATCATATTTAAAAAAAATCCACTCGTTCACTCACATTTTATATCTGTTGTCAGAGACTCTGATTAATAGATATACAATTATATTTAACATTATCAACACACACACACACACACACACACACACACACACACACACACACACACACACACACACACACACACACACACACACACACACACACACACACACACACACACACACACACACACACACACACACACACACACACCACACACACACACACACACACAACACACACACACACACACACACACACACACACACACACACACACACACACACACACAACACACACACACACACACACACACACACACACACACACACACACACACACACACACACACACACACACACACACACACACACACACACACACACACACACACACACACACACACACACACACACACACACACACACACACACACACAACTTACGTGTACCAGAGGCATTCTGTGAGGGGGTCTTTGAGGTTGGCACCTGTGAGTCCGGAGCAAGGCATAAAGTAGATGTCCTTCTTGGGGTTGAAGCCCACCTTCTTTAGAAAGGGAACCAGCTTCTCCTTACACTCTTCATACCTGCAGGGAATAATAAAACCATGAGATGTTTTACTAAAATATGAAAGGCATAACATCATGACTGCAACACATCAGTATGAGCCTCCATCTTTGTGTACCAGAGGCAATCTGACATTTGAATTAAAATCCTAACATCGAGCTTTGAACTATTTGGAACGGCCCTACATGGATTTTTTAAAAAGGAGAAAGACGTCACAACTATAAAAAGAACATCTTAACCCTTAGATGCATAAGTGGGTCTTCTTTGACCCGGTGAGGTGGTTTTCTTGAAGTATGTTTGTAATTACATTTTTTTATCATTTCATATTCCAGCTATTCCTCGAAAAACATGTTTTGGATATCATGCCATTCACATTTTAAGAAATGATAGTTTTTGTATTTCTACCCCAAGCTTCCATAAGTGGATCAAAAATGACCCGCATGCATTTCCTATGGGATCCTTTGATTATTATCACCTGTTGCTGTCAGGACCACATTCACTGTGGACCACACAGACGACATCACAAGTGACACCTCTCAGGAAGATTATTTTACACAGCAAGATCTGATACCTGTCAGTATGATAATAATAATAATAATAATAATAATAATACATTATATTTGTATAGGGCTTTTCAAGGACTCAAAATCGCTTTACAATATAAGCGAAGGTTAGGGTGGGGGGACGTATAGGACTATCAAACTTGATCAACCTGCATGGATTGATGGGGGGGGGCTATGAGTAGACAAGAGGAGAAGAGATGAGTTTTGAAAAGGGACTGGAATACTGTGAGGGTCTCAGAATAGCGGAGATCTTTGCATCGATATGTAATTTTTTTTTCTAAAATTATAAAGTGAGAAATTAAATATTAAATATTTCTAGTGTGAACAAAAATATAATACTAAATATTATACATGTAATTTTTCTTAACGAAATTGACAAAAATTGCATAAAAACACTTTTTTATTATTCTAATACGGGTCCTTTTTGACCCACTTATGGAAGAGTGTAGGGTCCAGTCACTCTAAGGGCATCTAAGGGTTAATAAAACAGGATCCCAAAACCATGCTAAGAATTCACTGATAGACAATGTTATGGTGCCGAAGCTCAGTAATAGATGAAAACAAGTTGAAAAGGCACTGACACAGCATTCAGAAATATCGTATGTATTTCAAGGCGGCCTCTTCTGACCTGTCGAGGCTCCAGTTGACCGTGGGGTCGTCCATCTTGTTCACCAGGACGATGAGATGTTTGACCCCGGCCGTTTTAGCGAGCATGGCATGTTCCCGTGTCTGCCCCCCCTTCTCAAAGCCCGTCTCAAACTCCCCCTTCCTCGCCGAAATCACCTGGTACAAAACAAGAAGGGAGGCAGGAGTTAGTCCCGCATTCAGGGACATTTACGTGCATTCATTTGAGCTTATTCATAACATGTATAAGTAGGATGAGAGGGGAACGAATGCAGAGGTTTGAATGGACTTTTTTTCCTGCATTGGAACATCTCACGATATGCACTTTCAATCTCTATGTGTCAGTACAGGATTTCATCTCTTTGGCTCGTTATGGATGGGATAGAGTTGTTTGTTTCTCTCACCAGCACAGCCAGGTCGGCTTGTGACGCCCCCCCGATCATGTTGGGGACGAAGCTCTTGTGTCCGGGGGCGTCCAGGATGGTGAAATGTTTTTTCTCCGTCTCAAAGTAAGCCCTCCCCACCTCCACCGTCTTCCCCTTGTCTCTCTCCTCCTGGTTTGTGTCCAGAGCCCACGACAGGTACCTGCACCCAACATGTGAATCTAGTCATTTGTGTTTTTTACATACATGTGTTAATATGAGCATTTAAGATTACTCTACATGCGTGTAAAACAGGCCTGTCGTAATCAAAATGAGGGATGGGAGAGAAACTCTAGAAACCTCTGGAGGGGCATGCGGCCCTTTAAGCCCTCTGCTCTGGCTCAGTGGCAGTTCTAGATCAATTTGACTGGAGGGGGGCCACTGGGGGGCCAGTTATTTTCTGAGGGGGGCACAATAAATGCAGAACGAAAAGGAGAACTAGACAGTATGAAGTAATTGCGCATAAGAAAACAATGCAATACAGTTATTGGTATTTGTTTCAGTACACTTATTTATTTCAGATAGATCTTATAGTTATTACTGTTAGCTTCAGCTTAAGTTACACATTTAACATTTAAAAAAAACAAAAAAAAACTTTTCATTGTTAGGGGGGCCACAGGGGGGTCAGAGGTCAGTGTTAGGGGGGCACTGCCCCCCCCCTAGAACCACCCCTGCGTGGCTCCCTTGAGCTTAAACAAAAATAAGAAGGAAATAAAAGAAAAGTATTTGTAGGACTATTTATATTTTGTTGCACGGTTCAAAATGTTTCGTATCTTGTATTTTGAAATGATACTGTGATATATAAAAAAAACGGTTTTAATTAGGTCAACTAAAATATGCGTCACATCCTGCTACGGTCCCGCGCTAGTGCCTTTTCTTGCAGGCGAATAACCTGACCCCCGGCTCGATGAGCGAACTATAGATACATCAAAGAAAAGTATCGGAGGAACACAGGATTTAATTCTGCGTGGTTAGAGTTATCTGCTTTCAAGCAAGCGATTCTGGCTTACCGGGATGTTTGATATGTGGAGAGAAGTTGTCAAAGGTGCTGCAGCCTTTACGTATCGAGGAGAAACACGGAAGAGGAAGACAGCTGACGATCTTCACTCATAATTCAATCAGTTAACTCGTTTTAGGGTGCAGCTATATGTGGGCTATTTTAATTATATTCATTTCCTTCAAATGTGCAGAGGACTCCTCAAGTGCTGTGTTGATTTATTTTAAAGTTGGCCTGTGTATTTTGTTAAATTCTCCTTATAAGAGTTCTTTGTTTCTTATTAGAGGTTAACAGTTTTCTGTAATGTAATAAATAATACATGCAAACAAACTGTAGTTTTTGTCTATGATGTAACAATATACAAGTTTATAAGCTATCAAGCTATCAAATATGTTTTGCAGCTCCAGACAAAAAAAATAGGTGGACAAGTGGGCAAAATGGTGGTCAAAAAGGTTGCAGACCCCTGCACTAAACCTACATATAACACGCTTCAGAAAAGCATAAAGCCCAAAAAGCACAATAGGACCTCTTTAAAATTGAAAAAACATGTAAAATAACGGCATATTGTAGATCAAATTTAGCCATTTTGAGGCCCTTTTGTTAAAATATTATAGATAGGCTTACTGCTTTATTTTCACAAATATTAACACTTAATATTAGGCATATATATTTTTAAATCCATGTTCTAGGTGGTCTATTTAGTCTAAATTATGTCCCCCTTAATTTCCCCAAAAGTAGAAATGGGTCCGGGTTCTTATGGGTTAATATTAGGTATATCTTTTTTAATCCATGTTGTTTTTAGACACAATAAAGTGAATATTGTTGTTTTCCTCACCATGTCTCCCTGTTCTTCTCTTTCGCCTCTCTTTCATATTTCTCCAGGGTTCGCTTTTCCACCATTCCAGTTAAGTACCTACAAAATAAAAAGGAAACACATAGAGGGTAAGATGACTGACCAGATGGCCGTGGCGCATTAGTTATTGTATCTGTGGCTTTATGGGGGCAAAAGTGGAACTGAGGATTAAAACTGAAAGTGTTGTGTAAGAGGGAACATGACACAATGGCAACAACAAACATTGGGTTGTTGTTGGTTTCATTGCTCAGGTCTGGACTCAGTTTTCTATACAGTTTGAAAATCTATCAATCAATCAATCAATGTTTATTTATAAAGCCCAATATCACAAATGTTACATTTGTCTCAGTGGACTTCACAGTTTGTACAAAATATCAGTATGACAATACGACACCCTCTGTCCTTAGACCCTCTGTCCTTAGACCCTCTGTCCTTAGACCCTCTGTCCTTAGACTCTCTGTCCTTAGACCCTCACATCGTACAAGGAAACACTTCCAGAGAAAACCCACAGTTTAAGGGAACATGGGAGAAACCTCAGGGAGAGCAACAGAGGAGGGATCCCTCTCCCAGGACGGACAGACGTGCAATAGATGCCGTGTGTAAATTGAAAAGATAATACATTTGCAACATAGGTAGTCCAAATGTTTGGAAATGCATGTGTGTAATGAAAAGGCACACTGGGGAAGGGGAATATTAGTTGTGTTTAATCATTAACACACATTAAAAAAGGGTTACTCACATGATCTGTCCTCCGATAGTTGATTTTCCAGCATCTAAACAGGTCAAATATATAAAAACGTTTGATTGTTCATGTTTCTTCTAGTGTTTTTTAATGAAGATGCTATATAAATAAACGTAACACTTTTTAACAAATAGCCCCATGTTGTTTGAAACCTGTCACAATGGATACCTCGTCTTTTAACTGCAACCTAAACCTACAGGTTGAAAATGAATAACCTGAACATTACATGATAAATAATATTCTTTAGATGAATGCATATTTAGTTTTGACTCACCCACGTGACCGATGAAGACCACGTTCACATGTTCCTTCTTCGGGGCATTTGGTGGTGCCGGAGCCACTTTGGGCATCGGCATCTCCTCCTCTTCCTCCTCCATCATCTCCTCTTCTTCTTCGATCCTGGCCGCTCCCTCTTCGCAGGCTCCTCCTGGTACCAGATCTTCCTCTCCTCCTCCTCCTCCTCCTCCTCCACCTCCTCCTCCACCTCCAGGCTCCTCCTTCTGCTCCCACGTCTCCTCCTCTGTGGTCATCTTGGCCTCTGAGCTTCCGTTCTCCACCGGAGCTGCAACTGAACACATTTGGAAGTATTTAATGACTTATTTTCTTGGCAGGACTGAAACCCTGCAGACTGATTCATGATGAATTCTGGAGTTTATTAAAGATGTTCCTGCCAGGTTTATTTTTACACCAAAAAGATCCCCTTTTTCCAACAACAAATTCCAATTTCCAAGACAGAACTGATTCACTTCTATCTCCTCCACTATTATCACTCACATGCTCTGTACATTACAATGATTTGATGTCTTTATTGGTAATAGTGCTGCATCGAACATCATGTCTTATTTAATCAGCCTAAAATGTATTAAACCACAAGGTCACCTGTTATTTTAACAATAGTTCAAGGACTGAACAGATGATTTGGCTAATTTCTAACCTAAAAATCTAGTTTTAAAAAGGCAAAACTGCTCCAAAAACTACGACAGTGGTATTGGATTTGCACCAACTACTATTAGAGCTGTACCTTAAATCCATATGTCATTTAGGGACCTGAGCAAATGCTCCAAAAAATGTATGTCTTAAGACTAAAAAGTTGCACATCTTCACTGTCTATGCAGTTACTCGTTCATAGAGAGGCGAAGTCCCTCCCTTTCCTCCATGGGACCTTATTTCGGAAAAGGTATGTATTGAAGTCGATGGCGAGAGAAAGATTATCTTTCGATCCCGTTTGAATTGTGCCACGAATTACACATATGATGTTTGTCAATTTAAAAGATAATTTTGCAAATCAAAAAAATTACAAAGTGTCGTAAAACTGTGAAGTAACACTTTTTTTTTTGTGAAACCGCTCAATGAACTACATCTCCCGTCTCGCACCACACACCAAGACGGCCGTCACGTTGAAACATTTCACTCCTTTCTCTCAGAATAAGGCGAAAAGTATAAAAAGAGGTGAAAATCACTACAAGTCTGTTAAACGCTATCGATTCAAACGGCAGCGTTTTATTAATATTTAGTTTCAAGCTCTCGTTCTTAGTAAAAACAAAACTAGTGGAAAGGGAAATGCTCCCAGGGGAAGCTGATCCATCGGCGCTGGGACAGCTCGCTCCCTCTCTGCAGCTCTATGAGCCGCGGTCTGTGTGAACGCCGCTCCGCAGTTTAATGCAGGGCTGTAGCTGCGTTTTTAACGGGCCTAAAATGATATTTAAAATGATTCACTTTTAACTAATGTAATGCTTGTTTAGTTGCTTCAGAAGCTTGTGGAAATAGTGTAGGTTTGTTTTAGTACAGTTTTAGGGAAACAACAGTTAGGGGGGCAGCTGGGGGGGCAAGGCTCTACAGACCACGGCTCGCAGCTGCCCCCCCTTGCCCCCCCGTAGATCCGCCCCTGAAGTCTGGGCATGTTGAGAGCTGTACATACTGTACACACAAGGGGAGTTAGTCGGTTCCGTGAGAGCCAGCATGCGGGACCGGGATTCTGGGATTTGTAGTCTTTCTAGTTGCGTATTTTTCATAGTCTTATATTTCAACAGTTTTACCGACAAACTGTGACTTTTTTGACATGGAAATTATTTTTTAAGGTTGACAAACATCATATGTGTAATTCGTGGCACAATTCAAACGGGATCGAAAGATAATCTTTCTCTCTCCATTGACTTCATTACATACTTTTTCCGAAATAAGGTCCCATGGGTCGGAAGTAGATGGGCGGGACGTCGCCTCTCTATTAGTCCCCTTGTAAGAAACTAAATCAATGCATCATTCTGCAGAGAAAACAAGTTCAACTAAAGGAAAAAACATTTAGTAGGCTAAAATCTTCCCATGGCAACACACACATAAGCCTGCCGCTCAGTAGCTATGAAATTATGCAGCCCAGCAGTTATGTACAAAGCCCATTTTCTCCTCATTGTAATCAGCGTGTGGAATAATGCGGCTCATTTGGGCTTTGACTTTGTCAGCAGTGTCATCGGGCTGTAATTATAATCTTTATTTCAGACTTGTACAGAGATTTTAAGAAGTACTAGACTCTCTGTGAAAAGCAAAGGTTTCTCCAGTTTACTTAACCACTCTGCTAAAAAACGAAAAACACCACCAGTTCTCTGTAACCCGAGTAGAAGCACATACCAACCCACTGCAGGCCAAAAAATGTGAATGAACCTGGCAAATAACAACCGGTCAGCAAAAGGGATTCTATATGTTTGCTTTTGACACGCAGCAGACTAATGGCATGCAGCGGTTGCTTCACACATATCAGTGTGTGGCAAAGAGTCTATTTTGGGCACAAGAGAGGTTGCATCATATTATAAGAAGGCCCGTGCACATGTTTAACCCCTGCCAGCTATCCAAATATGGCGCAGTAAGTGAACCTTCAAGACTCAGAAGTGGGCATCCAAGCTTTTTCTGCTCTGCATGAAGTTTGGTGAGAGGTTAATGTAGGTACACTTGAGAGTAGAACCACACCTGTGCTCTGGGAACAAACTGTAACTTAATAACCTGAACAGTGTGGCTTCATACCGGCTGTTTCTGCCACCTCCATGCTGGCTACTGGATCAGGGGCCGCTTTAGAGAGAGAAGAAACAAAGCAAACTTTCATAAGTATTTACAAGACAAACAAGGGTCACGTCTTGATGTCACTGTGTTATAAATTACCTATGACACCATATCAACACATGACTAACACTGACTTGTTGACTAGTTAGTAGTGGTGTAAAGTAACGTAAGTATTTACTCAAGTTCAATATTAAGAGACGTGTACTTTGCTTGAGTATTTAATTTTTTAGCTACTTCTACTCCACTACAACTCAGAGCAGGTATATCATGTACTTTTACTCCACCATTTCTTTAATATCTTTAAAGATTTGGATTAAGGATGTGAAATATAATCATAATTAGACTTTAGTTCCACCTGGAGTCAATTCACAAGCTACCCTCCAGTATACAAAGTCATTCAAACTAGCTGCACCTTTACCAGCTTTGATAACACTTTAATGATCAATCATTATAAAACATATCATAAATATTGTTCTGAAATGGTCCAATTTGCATAATGAGTACTGTTGGTACTTTAAGAATATTTAAATGCCAATACTTTTACTTGAGTAACATGTTGAATGCAGTACTTTAACTTGTAACAGAGACTTCCTTCACTCTGGTACTTCTACAATATCTGAGTACTTCTTCTCCCACCTCTGATAGTTTAGCTTTAACTGTACTGCAGGGAGGAAGGCTAACTAACTTAGCTTGGGTTAGCATGCTAAGCTAAGCTACTTCCAGCTGGCTGTCACCCACCGACTGGCGCTGGTGTCTCTGCGGGGCTTGCTTGAAAGAAGCTCGGCACAAACACCGCGGCGTTCACGTTGGGGACAAACGGCTTGGCATTAACGTTAAGGGCGGCAAATGAGGCCTGAAGATCCGCAGCAACAGCCAGGGCCTCGGCATCCTCCTCCTCCAGCTCCCATGAATCCGGGGCTGTGTCTCTCGGGTCCATGGCTGCCTTTTCCCGGGTTGACAGGCTCGGGTACCCCGGTAAGGTGGATGGTGGATGTGGGGTCCGCTAACACGCGTTTAGTAGCCGGTATGTTTTAGACTCTCGGCAGCAGGTTTGGAGAAGTTGCCATTGCTTTGTTGAGCCTGAGCTTTTTCACAAGCATATGGATCCCGTAGCCGACGAGAAGTGCCGCTGAACAGCCGCTGTAGGAGCCGGGAACACCGCGAGAGGCGCTGCTGCTACCGGGGATACTGAACACATAACTATACACTATGAACACATAACTATACACTATGAACACATAACTATACACTAATGTACACATAACTATACACTACTGTACCGCAACTATACACTAATGTAACTTCACTACTGTACACATAACTATACACTAATGTAGAATACTGTACACACTATACACTACTGTACACACTATACACATAACTTTACACTAATGTAGAATAACTACACTACTGTACACATAACTATACACTAATGTACACATAACTATACACTAATGTAGAATAACAACACTACTGTACACATAACTATACACTAATGTATAATAACTACACTAATGTACACACTATACACATAACTATACACACTATACACTAATGTACACAACTTTACACTAATGTAGAATAACTACACTACTGTACACATAACTATACACTAATGTACACATAACTATACACTAATGTACACATAACTATACACTAATGTACACATAACTATACACTAATGTAGAATAACAACACTACTGTACACATAACTATACACGAATGTACACATAACTATACACTAATGTAGAATAACAACACTACTGTACACATAACTATACACTAATGTATAATAACTACACTAATGTACACACTATACACATAACTATACACACTATACACTAATGTACACATAACTTTACACTAATGTAGAATAACAACACTAATGTACACATAACTATACACTAATGTATAATAACTACACTAATGTACACACTATACACATAACTATACACTAATGTACACATAACTTTACACTAATGTAGAATAACTACACTACTGTACACATAACTATAACTACTGTACACATAACTATACACTAATGTACACATAACTATACACTAATGTAGAATAACTAAACTACTGTACACATAACTATACACTAATGTACACATAACTATACACTTGTGTACACTCAACACTACTGTAACAATATATAGTCAATATAGTCATAATGTTACCTCTAATTGTACCTTTATTTCTGAAGCTCAATACATACAGTGGTTGGCTACTCAATTACAATTTTAAGGTTCTTATTTTATATGTATATTCCACTGTAATTAGGAGACACATTTTATATATTTATTTGAATACTGTCCAATAATTAAATTAAATAATGTATGTATTATTATAGGTTAAGATACACTTCATTGATCCTTTGCTGAAATACAAATACTTGTAAAGAGTATTTTTAGAAAGCTGAATTACTACTTTTACTTAAATAAAAAATCAGAGTAAAACATCCACCATTCAATCTGAGGAATTATACTATTAAAAGAAGTACATTACAAACTGTTGTCTTATTTATTTTAATATCTAAGAAACATGGGGAACAATACTACAAAACTATAGATATAATAAATACATCAAAAGTACAACGGTACAATATGGTCAGTTTAAATATAATAAGTTAATACAAATATAATAAATAAATCTTACAAGAAAACAACTTCAAACTGACAAGAACAGGGACTGTGATAACTGTGTTTCTTCTCCTCAGCGTTCACTCCTTGGCATCAGACACTCCTCCGGCACAGATGGCGAACGTGGCCTCGCTCTCAGGCATATCGGGACTAAAGGATACCAGGCAGAGATCAAAAGGAAGTGTGAGTTCATAATGTTTTCATTTTTAATATAATATTAGTTAAACATCTCACAGTTTATGTAACTGCAGGCACACAACTCTTATCAAATCATCCCACCACCTTCATATTTACAAGTAGGCCTATGTTAACATGGGCATGTACAAAAATGGTATTAATAGTTGTTTTATACTCATATCATAAAATAGATTTGGGTGTAATATTACTTTAGCACACAAAATGTTGCGATGTTAAAGGGGACCTATCATGCAAAATGCACTTTTTGATGTCTTTTCTACATAAAGATGTGTCCCCGGTGTGTCGGGGAACTCACGCAGCGTCAGAAAATAAAACCCTCTCTCTTTTCCTCCGTACCCAAATCTCTAAAAACGGGGAACAACGGAGCTGATCCAGATTTGCATCCAATATGACGTAATATCTGAAATGTGGACCCACGGCCCAATCAGAAACGTTGCTATCAGAAACAATGCGCGACTGTTTTGGACGTAATATGGTCGGTGTTTACATTAGCATCGCTAACACTCAGAGCTAACCTGTACTGGAGAGCATGTGTGTGAAGAAGCAGGAAATAAAAAGGAACTCACCTTGTGGTATAACCGGCAAGAGAGAAAGCCTTTGAGCTCCAGACTGTTTCAGAGAGAATCCTTGATAATCCATGATATGGCGTTTCATCACGGCAGCATTTAGTTTAGACAGTAGCTGCCGGGTCCCGCATGAGCTCAGACCCTCCTCTTTTTATTATCAATTGGCTAGAATGGGTGATCTGTTTGGTATTTTGAGCAAAACACTTCATAGACGTGTTTTTTATATATTTGTATATATCTGAGACCTATGCTGTTGCCTAAAAGTAGCATGATAGGTGACCTTTAAAGCAAAGTCCAAGACTCTTTTATGGCTTGAGTTTAGTGAAATAAGGAAATAAATCTAACATGATAGACAGAAAACCTTGATGTGACATCGCAGCATCTATTAGGATGTTAAATCTAATATCAATTTGTTAAACTTATCTCATCTGACAACAAAGTAAGGGGGAGGTAGTCTTCATATTGTGCATCATAATTCAATGAGTTAAAAAAGTTCTGTGATATTTTAAATAAAAACAGTGACCTACCTGTCAAATATTTTGGCAATTCTCATCTCGGCACGCCCTTTCCTCAGACTGATCCGTGTGGTGGAGGCGTGGGCCAGGATGTGTCCTCCAATGGGCTTCTTGGGATCGGCTTGAAAGCTATAACAGAACAAATCATAGGAGCGTCACACAGATCCCTATTTATTTAGTTAATTATGAATTTTGAACTAGTGTTTTTCTTTTTAAACGTTTTTAAATATTTTGAGATTTGACGGAGCAGGGTGTACTTTTATTAGAGATGTGTCTGTGTTTGTTTTTAGAGTGTGTCAGGATGGATCCCTTCGTCTTTTTATCTGCAAACTTAATCTACCTACGGGTACAAATAAAGAACCTGAACCTGAAAGCTAAAACAGAGACAGAAAAATTATAATGAGACATATTTACAAAGCTTTAAAGGTCCCATGTCATGCTTTTCTGGTTATCACCCGTCCCCTTGTTGTTATGAAGGTTTTTTTGCATGTAAACGGTCTGCAGAGTCACAAACCCTCAAAGTACACCCTGTAGCGAGTACAACTCTAACACAGAGAAGACCTGTCTGTGCTGCCCCAGAACGCCTCGTTGGGGATTTCTCTTTTTCCATTGTTTACTTCTTGGGTACAGTGACGTATTTCGGGTATAGTGACGTAACGTAGCGGCTAACGTTACATTACGTTTGGACCAATCCGCGGACTTCCTCACACACACACACTCAGCTGGACGTTGCGAGGCTCGCTGCTGCGAGGTGTGGGGTCTGCGAGACAGCGAGACACCGCGGAACTCAGCCTGAGCACACACACACACACACTCCCAGCCAGGCTGCGGGTGTGTGTGTGTGTGTTTCACACTGGGTTCCGCGGTGTCTCGCTGTCTCGCAGACGGCCACTGGGCTCACAGGGAGGGGGGGGGCAGGAGCTCCAACGAGCCGTTTAGGACAGAGAGTGAATACACATACTATACAGAGATGCTGTGAGAAACCAATGTGAGTTTGGAACATTGCACAATCTAAATCTATTCTAGTCGACCTCAACAATGGAATTATGATCAGTAGAAATGGCCATGACACGGGACCTTTAAGCGACATACAGAATATTATCCAATGTATTAAAAATTAGGAATTAGACAACACCTACCTCATTCCTGCCCCAGGATCAGCTGTCATTTGGTTGGTGACAAACACTGCTACGTTGTATTCTAATGTTTTAGAACAATAAAACACATAATTAGATTAATACTGTATGCATATTTGAGAGCACCATGTGAGACACAAAGGCAGCACTTTTCAATAAACAGCAATAATCATTTCTGCAGAGACTCCCTGTATATGTCAGATAAGATATATGGCTATATTTGTGTTATCTTTACTTCTTTCAGGTATTCCCATGGTTCCACGTCCTTCTGAGAGGGAATATTTTCCTTTCTTAATGGAATTTTGTTTTGGGAGTAAACAGGTGGAAGTGCTACATACTGGTTACTTTCAAGGCCATATATTTCAAGGTCACATGCAACAGATGTTTTAGCTGACTCCTTTGTATTCATTGTTCGTAGGAGTATCTCTGTCACTTGAAGCTGCTGTAGATCGGACTCTGTGCAAAAGGTAGCCGTACTACCTGGGTCCAGAAAGGCGTATGTTGTTATGGTTACATGTTAGACGCTTTACCCTTTTTTGTTTTCACCTTCACAGGAACAATAGCCAGGGTGCCTACGTTTTGGCTCCTATAGCTATTGTATCTGGCTTTCACACACACTGACACACAGAAACACACTCACACAGACACACACACTCACACACTAGGGGTTTCACCAACTAATCGACTAGTCGACTACCTTTACCACTAGTCGGCGCTGTAGGCCCTAGTCGACTAGTCGTGAAAAAAATGGAGGTAAACGAGCTGCTGCAAAATGCTTCAAAACACGTCCGACATTCTTATGTATGGCAGTACTTCAACAAAGATGTAACCAACTCCACAGTGAAGTGTCAGTTGTGTACAGCTGTACTGAAGTACAACAAAAATACATCTGCTATGCGCAACCATCTGAAGATGAGACACCCGCTGCCGACAGCTAGCACTAGCAGTAATGCTAGCACCAGTGAGCAACGGACCGGCGTCAGCACAGGACAGAGGCAGACGAGCAGCAAGAAAAAGCGGGTCAACAGTGATGCGGATGATGAGCTAGGGTTTACTGCCAGCGGACACCGCATATCCCCACAATGGATAACCCACTGGAGTGGTGGGCAGAAAATGTGCACCGCGTCCCCCGTTTAGCCAAGCTTTCGAGGAGCTACCTGGTTATTCCAGCCACAGGCACCCCGAGTGAGAGGGTTTTCTCCCTGGCAGGCAACACTGTCACCCGAAAGCGGTCACGCCTCCTTCCCTCACATGTCGATGCGTTGGTGTTCCTCAACGCAAACCAAACAATCTGGAAAGGTGGACGTTATCGTGGAGGACAGCGAGTAAAGTGTTGCGCACTGGATTTACGTGGCATTTCAGTAAACAGAGTTTTTTGCTGTCGATTTTGGTGAGTCCAGTTACTGTTTGTTATTTACTCAGCCATGTAACACAAATTAAAATGCAGTGTTTAATGTAACTGTATGAGTTCCAATATAAAATACAGTTGTACACCTCTCTTTGTGTGTCTTTATTATGACGTAACGACTAGTCGACTGCTATTTTGAAAAACGTGTCGACTAGTAAATATTGGTAGTTGTGAAACCCCTATCACATACACACATACACACACACACACACACACACACACACACACACACACACACACACTCACACAGAAACACACACACACTCACTCACTCACAGACACACACACACACTCACACAGAAACACACACTCACTCACTCAGACACACAGAAACACACACACACTCCTGGTGTTGACCTTCAGAGATCTTCTGCAGCCTGGAGAGCATCTGGGCCAGTTTCTGCTGCCGCTCAGCCAGCTCTCCTCGTCCAGAGAAGTCGACTCTGAACAGAGCCATGATGGAGTCAATGATCTGAAACAGAGAGACGAGCAGATAGAAATACTGAGACAGCTAGGAAGGAATTTAGAGTGTCTACCTGTTGTTTGACACAAAAACATCATTCTCTACTCACCAATAGTTTGAACACTCCTCCTTCCTCGTGGAATTTGGCTGCGACAAAGTCCAACAGCTCCATCTGGTGTTCACCTGAGGAGCAACACACAATATTATTATAACCTTGCCACAGGAGAGCCTTTGCACACAATAAATGTTTCATAGTCTAGGGCAGGGGTGTCAAACTCAAGGCCCGGGGGCCAAATCCGGCCCGCGACTTCATTTTATGTGGCCCCGCAAGAGCTTGCAAAGAATATAATACGTTTATTATACGGTTACATGCCACTTTACAGAAGCTGGTTGCCCATAAACTACATGTCCCACAATGCATCTTGTTTTGTGACATGCGCACCGAAGAGACTTGCAATTATTTGCCCTGGACTTCTGCTTTCAAATGTAGTTAGTTATTACCCTACCCGATAATAATCCAATTCAGAGGCAATAATGTAATATAATACATTATTTTATATATATATTTATAGATGTATATTTATATAGTTACAACCGGCCCTTTGAGTGCAACCATAATGCTAATGTGGCCCGCGATGAAATTGAGTTTGACACCCCTGGTCTAAGGGATTTCTATGTTCGCACTGGTGTAGGCCCGAGCGTAAAGCACGTTGTCCAGAACAGCAGAATGGTCCACATTGAACCTGTCAGCGATGTCTTTCAGTCTGTCTGGACGACTGGAAGCACGCAGGTACAAGTCAAGGTCATTGTGAAACAGAATGACAAGAATACGGATTCACAGACATAAAAACAGTCATGGTAAAGTCACATTAGGACAACTAGTGGAAAATTAGCTCATTTCTCCCGTGTTATTCTCCAAAGTTAATGTAAACTTGAATAATGTACTTAAATTTGAATGTAATAATTATGTTGGTGGTTGTTTGTGGAAGCGCCAGTGAATGAGCATTAACTGAGTTTTAAACATCACTTTAAATGGAAGATCCCCATAGGCCCCGCCCACTCGATCGGCCGATACTGATTCCGGCGATCGGCCCCAAAATCGTCAAACTTCAACTAAACTGTTTGGTTGTTTCCATTATTGTGAGGATACAAGGTGTTCTCTGTGTCAATGAAGACGACTTTCCCGCCTGAGTAGCCGTTCTCTCCGGGAAGCTGAGCAGTGACTGGACAAAAGAAACACAGAATCAGTTTTATTTGAATTTTTAAAAAGTGCCTGAAAGATGAAGCATCGCATGCTTTAAAACGTTCTTTACTCACCACAGAAAGTGTGAGAGAGCTGGGTTTTCCCTGTGCGGAACTCTGTAGGGTGAAATAAAGCAGTTTTAGTTTGTAGCCAGTGCTGTAAACTGATTGCCATTAAAACAATATAAAGATACACAGTGTATTTAAATGAACAAAGACACCTCCTCACCTCCAAACGCCTCCGTTATAGCCATACTCTCTATTCCTCCACCCAAGAGTTTACTGCAGAGAGAAAAATAAGTTTGAATATTTGTTTAGACATCTTTAATTTGATTTAGCAATATCTGGTTTTCTAAACATCATTTTTAAATGCCAGTTTTATGGTTATGTCAAATAATTTGGTCCTTCCTATCCTTGTCCGGCAGTGGCTCAGTCAGTAGGGGCTTGGACTGTGAGCCGTAGGGTCGCCGGTTCAAGTCCCCGACCAGACCTAAAATATGGGGTGTGGACTGCTACTTGGAGAGGTCCCAGTTCACCTCCTGCCCTGCCGTGGTGCCCTGTGAGCAAGGCACCGGACATCCCCCCACCCCCCCCACTTCCCGGGCGCTGTACACTAGCTGCCCACTGGTCCTAGTACTAGACTCCTGGTACTAGGATGGGTTAAAAGCAGAGAACGTGTGTGCTGTGTGCGCAGCTCTGCATGTGTGACCATTAAAGAGGGTGTCATCCATCCCAATTGTTTAATGGGACAATATTCTGGTTATGACTATTGCTAGTGCTTTAACAAAGCAATCATTAGTCATTTGGATTAAACAAACAAGCACATTTTTCCTTTTGCTTTAGTAGAAACGTCCTATGAATAAAGAAATAGTCTCAATGAACTTTGACGTAGCCTTTAGGAATACGATAAGACATATTTAAGCTATATCACAATAATAAAACAACTAAAGTTTAGAGGATAACATATTATGTCATGATATCTTCAACCTTGAGTAGATGTAAATGCACAAAATACACATAATATATAAACTTTAAGAGTGAATCTTAACTCAAACTCCAGGCTCCCGGTTGTGATGTTGAACACCTGCTTCCTCTTCGAACTGTACTCGAAGGCTGTCTGGAAACCAACATTCTATAATGTAAAATAAAAATATCTAATACATTAAATATTCTGTAATATTCTCAAGTAAGTCAGTCTTGAGGCGACAAAGTTGAAGGTTGAAGAATGACAGTGAAAAAGAAATCCCATTTTACCAGCATTTTCCCAGCAGCCTCCTTGATCTTCTCCACCTTAGCCTCAGACAGACCCTTGATGTTGCACAAAGCCTTACGAGTTGTCATCTGGATCCCTTTCACAGTGCAGATACCCACCAACTTCATCTTTTTAATGTCCGCCATATTCTGTGGTTACAGGGGAGAAGACCATGGATGTATAATAAGAACTGGATACAGCGTGGGAGGCGGGGTCTCGTTCATTCCTATGAGAGTTGCTCATTGGCGCATGAAGACAAAATGGCCCAACTTTTGAGAGAGCGAAACGTCACGAAAGTATTCATATAATCATAGAATCCGTTCTTATTGTGCATCCATGGGTAAAGGTAAAACTCATGTAGTGCTGAACACGTCACATGAACGTGCCGGGCGGCGCGGTCCCGTGGGTTAGATGTGCGTTCATAATGCCGAGGAAAATAACTCTCAGAATAACGTTATTAGCACATTTTACAACTTGAGGACCGAATGTTTTTAATAAGGGCTATATAAACGTTCATACTGGGTAGTTTATTTAGTTTAAAAAAAAGTATCCAACGATTTACAGACGTCTCTTTCCCAATGTTAGTCAATGGGAAAAAGTCTTTCCGGGCCCAGCGACTGATACGGAAGTGTAGTACCGCCGTTTGGCCACAACGAATATTTTCCTCAGAGTCCGGCGCACTTCCTGGGGGCTTGGAGAAGACGGCAAGATGTTCACATTAGAGGTTTCTCAATACTTTAATTTCCCCTCCTCGACTCCTCGGTCCTCCGGTATGTTGTGTTGAAGGACATCTCATTTCTCTAAATGCACTTCGAGGACCGAGCATCGAGGAGGCTCTCTGGAGGAGCTCTAACCGAGGATACACTGATGGTTCCTCCACGGCTCCTCCGCGGACGCATTTCCTGGAACGGTGGAGGCGTGACGCACGGCCGGACTTATCTCAGCCAATGACAGCTCTGCATGCATCCCCTGGATATTATTTTAGTAGTGCAGATTATCCATTTACTTTGAAAACATCAATTTATTGGAGAAATTTTTTTTTAACAGTATGTTCAAAAAAACCAATAAAAAAGCAATGTTATAATAAAAACAAAACAAAAATTAATAATAATAAAAAAATAATCGTTATATTTCGATTACGTTGTTTTCGTAATCGTTGCAAGCCATAATCGTAATTGCGATTAAAATACGATTAATTGAGCAGCCCTAGTAGGTGCGTGTTGTACAGTGCGTAGATGCGGCGGACGGACTCAGTTGGTTTGGTGTCCTAAGCTTACTTTTAATACTTGTGAATACAACTTTGGGCCCGTAATTTCAATTCCCCATTTCAGCGACCAGAGAGAGGGGGGGGGATATATCCAGTCTCTGATAGTGTGGCATGGTGTACCGATACTTGAAAGGTACCGCGATACCCTGCCGTTAAAAACGTTACGATTCCTCTGTTTCATTAGTATCGGTACTTTAAAAATGACGGGGAAAAGTACTCCGGTGAGAAAGCGCTGTTTTAATAAGAGCCGTGTGTGTTCAGCGCTCTGCTTCCACTCCCTGCACTGCAGCCGTGCCTGCAGTCCCTCCCCTCTCAAGCACGCTCTAAGTACCTCCCATCTCTCGTGCACGCGCTAGCTGCCAGAGCATGTGAGAAAACGAGAAGCATGGCGGCAAGTGGGAGTGCAACTGCCGCTGTGCCTCGGCTTGTTGACAAAAAAGACGCCAGAAGCGAAATTTGGAAGTATTTGAGCGATATCTCTGACAGTGAGGGCAAGCCTACGGACACCACGAGGCCTGTCTGTGAGAAATGTTTTAGATCCCTGCAAACCAAGGGAGCCAACACATCAAACTAGGCTAAGCACCTCGCCGACCGACATTCAGAGCTGTTTAAAGAATTTAAAGACAGACAGGTTAGCGAATGTGATAGATAACATAATTACATCATACTCAAGCCCATGCCCTCAAATCTAAGTCAAACAAGTGTAATTTATTTTGTGACAAACGAACGTTTTCGTAGTTTGACGAGGCAATTCATGGCAATGATAACTGTCTAATATGCTATCTTTTTAGCTAACTTACCAATGTGGCTAACATCTGCAATGTACATTTGGTCAATAATTATTTATATTACTGTAATATTACATGTTAATAAAATATAAAGTTAACTATCAAAGAAATCCCATAAACTCAAGTATAAAGAAGAGACCATGTTGTAAGAAAACACTTAACAGATAAACTACAATTGTATTGATCATGAAAATAATAAAAGAAAAGTATCGAAAAAGAATCGGAATCGCAATTCTTGACTTGGTATCGGTATCGAAACCAAAATGTTGGTATCGTGACAACACTAGTCTCTGATAGTGTTACGTTATTATGAGAGTGCTCTCATACTTTAAATTGTATATATTTATATAAATATATTTGTGTGTGTGTGTGTGTGTCCGCATCTGTAGCCTGTTATTGTCTCATTATACCGCACTGTGAATGAATCAAAGTAAATATATAAGTCGTCATGAACACATCTGTCCATCAGACAGAGTGCTGCTGTGCCTCCTGTCATCATTAATGGACGTCTCTTTAAAATGACCGCTCAGAGGAGAGGAGTTCTCATTTCTCTAACCGCCTGCTGCTTCCCCTCCTCTCTCCTCGGTTCCCCTCCTCGGCTCCTCCGCTCGCATCTCCTGTGGGCGGGACTAGGAGGATAGGAGTCGAGGAGGGGAGTTAGAGAAATGAGAAAGGGCCTAAGTCTCGAGGATAGGAGTTGAGGATAGGAGTAGAGGAGGGGAAATTAGAGTATTGAGAAGCCTCTATTGATAACTGCATTTTGACTTGATGTAAGAAACTTTGATTTTGTTACCGCCCTGTTTACTCACAATCCCATGTTTCTGTAGGAGGTCGATGTCCTGGAAGAAGGACTCCTGTTTCAGAGAAAGAGAAAATATACATGAGGTAGTTTCTGAGGAGTAAACCAAATTATTGAAAAATATCAAGCATAACTTTAAGAGTGTGCTGAAGACTTTCCTTTAAAAAAAAAAAAAAGCACATACAGTAGCTAGAGCTGGTTTAAGGTCACACTATGTTTGCCCTCCTAAGTCCTACATCTTATAGTATTTCATTGTTTTAATTTTCTTTTTGTTTGTATTTTAAATGTATCTTTTGTCTTCTATCTTATCTTTTTATAATTTTCTTGACATTGTATTTATCTTTTAGCACTGTCCATGTTTGTTCATCTGTAAAGCCCACTGAGACGAATGTGTTTTGTGATATTGGGCTATATGAATACACTTTAAATTGATTTGATAACTTACTAACACATTATTTAAAGATATATAAAGTTGTCTCGCTTTTTTCTAGTGTTTGCACCTATATGGCAGTTTTTATTTTAAATTGGAACTATTTATTTATGTTATGTATTATATTGATTTATGGACAGTTTGGTCATTTAAATTCTTTAGAAAGGATCTTAATTAGCATTGATGGCTAGTTATTTAACTTGTACAGCTATGGGTATTTTCTAGTCAGGGAAAGCCAATGTTAGTTAGCATAGATTTATTAAATGCTATAATTTAATCATAATGTAAAAAAATAAAGCATTATCTCACCTCATCATCCTGGAAACCAGTGTCCTCTTCAACAACCTGGTCCTCTGCAGCTTTCATTTTGATGTTACCGTTAGTATAAACAAATTAAAGTTTAAAAATGTTTAGCTTTTAGCTAAGCTAACGTTAGCTTCTACCTTTATGAATACCTTAATGTCAAACTGCTAATTTAACTGTTGAAGACATAAATAAAACTGTCAGTAAAACCGGATAAACTGTAAATTCGCTTAATAAGTTCAATTATTCAATTACATTGGCTAGAAAAAGACAATAATCTTAAGATATTGACTAAAAAGAATGTAAGTTTTAACAAAGCGTAGTTATCTTTGTTCCTTTGAAGGCTTTGCACACGGCCACTGGCGGGAAATATGATTTCGTTTATTAAAGTGCACTCGGAAATTAGAAAATGATATGTTTAGAGAACATAAATAATGGACGTATACTAAACGGTTTAATTCCTTAAGATGTATGTCTGTGAAATTGCAGAAGTGTACAATTCAACAAATTAATTAACAATAATTTAATATCTTTGTAATGCTAATTAGTAACTGTTTTAAACTAAAAACAACAGAGGCTCCCTTCACAACCCACATGAACGAGGGCTCAAAAAGAGCAGTGAATGCAGCATTTGATACAGGCAAAAACTGCTTATTTTCAGTGTCGTTTTAAAGAACTACAAACATGGCATATTTCTTTGCCAGTTTTGAAAATACGATTCAAAAGAAATCGGTTAAGGTTAATCTTATACTCCTATATTGTTGTATTTTATTAATCCTTTATGGTGTGTTTATTAAGGTTGAGCAAATACACCCCCCACATCCCGAAGTAAACACATAGCTTTCCATTGTTTTGGTGTTTAATTACCGCAGTCATGAACACAAAAAACAGATGTGGGTTTGCATACTGAACAGAGGTAATAGATTGTAAATGCACATGGATGAAAACAGAAAAAATAACATTCTCTGCAGACGTCTGCAATGTCGGGGCAACATTGAGACAATTAGCGTCAAAACTTCTCCAAACAGATTTATCCAAAACCTTTTCACACGTTTTCAATGAGAAAATAACTCCGCTTTCATCATACGATCAATGGAAAAAGGACCACACAATCTTTTAATTTTTAAAAAGCATTGTATCTGGAGTTGTTGGGTTATACAATCCATTGCTTAAAACCAGAGCAGTATGATAAAACCGTGAAGTGAGAGGCATTGCACTGACAAACATTTTTGAACTGTGACAGATGTACAGATAGGAATGTTCCTCAAGGTCACATTCCTACAAGTTAATCTTCATCAAACCTGTCTTGTCAGATATTTTTAATTAACACAATTCTCCAAGTAGAAGTGTAACTAGCAAGCACATGATGATGGAAATGCCAACATACTGCGAGTAAAAAAACGTTCTCCACACTGCAAACACCAAAGACAGACGATTTGATAACCTTTTTTTTCTTTCAATGCATCCACTTGCACCTGCTATCCCCTAAAGAAAACATTATTTATGTTGATAGATTTATTTTTAAAAAAAGGAAAAAGAAAATAGAAGCAGTGCTCCTGGAAATAAGTCTCTGCATGATGTTGGAGTAAGGAGAGACAGTGAGAGGGAAACGCATCAGATCCTCCTCCTCCAATCCCATTGGTCGATCCATTGCATTGGAGTGAGCCTGTCATGCCGTTTCTTTGCAGCTTTTGCTTCCCATTAATATTTTAACTGCAGTTCTTTGCCCTTCTCCATGCTCTCTCTGTCTCTCCTTGCGACCGGCCCCGGCTGTATCGCTGGCAGCAGATCTCAGGTTCATGTCGGCCCTTCTTGTTTCTCACATCTTTCCAAGTGCAGGAGGCATCATGCCCGGCATCCCCCCAGACATCCCAGTGTTCGGCCCCAACAGGATCTGGAAAAGAGAGAGTCCGTCACTCAGGTTGTTCATCAATGTGCTCGTCACGTACAGTATGTTTAATCATTAGAATGTGTAGGTCTTAAATGGTATTAAGCTGAATTCACAACATTGGTATTCAAATGATATAATAAACCTTGGGTGGCTTTGTGACGTGCAACAACAATGTTTCTCGTAAGGTCTCCCTTTCTGTTGGTCGCTTGTTAGCAGACCCTTCACGCGATAGCGAACAGGTACAGGAGGCGTAGAGCGAGGGATCATTGTCCACTAGTTAATCGATCGCAGATGGCGTCGTGCTCGCGGACGGATTAAAAATGATAATAATCACAAACCTAAATGGGTCGCAATATATACTTTGGCGGCCCGCCCAAGTAAAGTCTATGTGTGGAAAACCCTGAAATATGTGAATATATTATCATCATTTATTTTTTGCACATTCTGTCTTCATTTCTTATGTTTATATATCTTTGTTCATCTTCTTGTATGCATGCCATAAAACCCAATTGACTCGGGTTTAAATAAAGTCTTCTGATACCGAACAGCTACTCTTTTGAACGTCTATTCATTCTGTGCGACCTTGGTTTCTCTGCACCGTTGCAGATAGAGATGAGCCCACAAATAATATTAGAATTAGATTACAGAGGTGGCTGCTTGGTATTGTTTTGAACTCATGTGACCCAAACTTTTCCCATAACTCCATGGCATGAAGCACAAGATTCAAAATGTGTTGACAGATAAATGTAATCATTCCTAATATCGGAACATGTTGTTAACAAAACAATATACTGCTTTAATCCATTTCTGTAGGGGGTTAACCATTCAAAAAGAACATGTTTAATTTTAAATAATAGTTTTCCTGCTTGCCGCACACAGACTAATGTTCCCCATTTAATCAGTGACTTTCAAAGCTTCAATGGGACACTTCAATAAAGCTTTGATGTGTTGATTGGTTATCGTAAATGCACGAAGAGTCTCACTTGTCTCTGCTGTTGTAGCTGCTGCTGCTCTAGCTGTAGTCTTTCCGTCTCAAACACAACAGGAAGTACCAAGATCATGAAGGAGGTAGTGCCGACCCAGAGCGCCGTGCGAGAAAAACTGAAACGAGATAACAAACTGGTTAGTTATGGATTTTAGAGACATGCTGAAAAAAATGTGACTTTTGCACCCATTAGTGGCTATTATCCTTTCTGTTGTGAATAACTGCTGCTGGGATCAGACCATGGATCAGACCCATGAATTAGCAGTTTAATCTGTTGATCCACTGGACTCTCTGACGCACTGTACACATTCCTGCAATAAAATGGTTTATCCGGAGATTTACCTGTAAAACTGCTTGGCCAGTGAGACAGAGCATTGTGCAGAGACCTCAGCAGCGGTGCGGACGGTGTCAGGGAACATCTCCGTCAGACCCCACAACCTCTCCATCATGGTCTCATCCAGCTGAAGGTGACAAACACAAACATTAAGACATGAAGCTTTGGTGCAAAAACACTGAGATTTAAAAATCTAACATTTCATTCATATATACAATCATAACTATGAAAATAACACTAATTAATAGGAATAAAAAGGCATGCAGAAGGATATATAGCCTCATTAATCTATAATCTTGGTTAATACAGTTTTCCATCCTGTAGTTTGCTGCAAGTTTATGAAGCTTGTGTGAGCCAGTGGCACCTTGTTAGATACTCACATACAATTATAGTGAAATAACACTGAACACTAGCTTCAATTAGTTAATAATAGTGTATAACTGCAACACAGTTTTCAGTCATAACCTCAGGTGGCTAACTAGCTAGTTAGCATTGGTGCCATGTTAGCACATCTTAGCTAAGAGAAGAACAAGGTAGACAAATACATTAAAACTGTATTTAATGTTAGTTTTTTTAACCCCATTGTAGATGTTTCCAAGTATGATTAGCCACTTACATATTCATCCTCGTCGTCATCTATCTCGTCCTCCAGGGGCCGGGTAGACAGCGGGCCCGCATCGGGGGAAAGCTCTTCAATTTGGGGCATGTTTCTCGCGCCGGACCGCTGCTTTTTACCGGGTTAAAATAGCTGTTTACAAGTGGCTAGAAGACGCGGTAAATCCAACAAGCTGTTCTTCGTGTTTTTATTAAGATTTCCTAGCAGTCTTTCATTAAAGCTAATGCTAGGAGGAGGCGTGCATTTGATGCAACGACAGTCCGAGGTCACAGTGGGAAAAACGTGAAGCTTGTCAGGGACGGATGACGTAAGCGGGGCAGGGGTCAGTTTGTACGGTGGCCGGGAGTGAACAGCGCCCCCTGTGGAGGTGGAGGTGTAACAGCAGCCTGTGGTGTCAATACAGTTTCTTGCCACACATTTTTATTTTGCTGTATGGTGGTGCAAATATAAACAACAAAAGGTAATAAGTTGTAAGAGCAGATCAAAAATAGAACAATTATAAATAGAAAATATAACAAAAATAATACAGACAAGTATTTACACCAAATATACCAAATAAACTAAAACTTCGTACAATGAATACATGACAATATATGACAAACTGCAGTGTATTATATTTTAAAGTGGAGGGCTGTGCTGATTTTTAGAGAGGTTGTGATGTATAGAAATGTGCAAAATATATTCAGAGAGATGAACATGGCTCACAGTATTAAAATAATAATAATATAATATTAGGTGTTTAGCTGTATTGTATTTTATATGACGTACAGTAGTATAATATATATATGTTCTCGTCCCGGTTATCACATCATTCATTTTCAATGCTGTACATATGTTTGTGTGAAAGAAGTAAGTTGTCATTTTCTTATAGCAATTGTTTTTCTTGTGAGTTTATTTTATCTTCTGATTTTTTTTATTAGTTTGTTCCTTTTTTACAACTTAATGTCTCTCATTGTGTTCACTATATAAATCAGGGGTGTCAAACTCAATTTCATCACGGGCCACATCAGCATTATGGTTGCACTCAAAGGGCCGGTTGTAACTTTAAGACTATATAAAAATACATAATATGCTTAATAAAGTATGTATTATTATATAACATATATCACATTATTCCCTCTGCATTGGATTATTATCTGATAGGGTAATAACTTCATAATTAACTACGTCTGAAAGCAGAAGTCTATAGGGCAAATAATTGCAAGACTCTTCAGTAAGAATGTCACAAAATGATTTAAAAAGTGTCAAAGTGACATTTTGGTAACATTTTGAAAAAAAAGTGACATTTTGAAAAAAAGAATCTAATTCTGAGAAAAAAATCAAATTTGAGATGCATTGTGGGACATGTAGTTTATGGACAACATGCTTCTGTAAAGTAGCATGTAACCGTATAATAAACGTATTATATTCTTTGCAAGCTCTTGTGGGGCCACAGAAAATGAAGTCACGGGCCGGATCTGGCCCCCGGGCCTTGAGTTTGACACCCCTGATATAAATCAAGGCAAATTCATGGTATTTAAATAGTAAATACAACTTATTTTAAAACTGTGTCTTTAAATAAAGCACTTATAAATCACAAAACCAAAATACATTGTAATTTCACCAAATAAGCATTAGTAAAACATGTAGTCAAAACACTGAATTAGATTTGTTAGAGCACTCACTAATGATTTAAATGTATTAAAGATCAGTAGAAAACTCAAAAATTGTTAGAACATTAAAAACACAACAATATAGGACAATCTGAGTACCATGTTTTGGCAATACATATGGTCTATTTTGTGTTTATCATGGCAGATTTTCCATCGCTGGATAACAAGCAGGAAATAAATCACTAAAAAATATTCACTATTTCCTTTATTTTCCTTTATGAGTCAACTCGGAGTAGCACGTAGGACAAACCAGTGAACAGCTTCCACTTCAAATATGTAAAATATGGATCAGGAAAGAACATTTGCTTCTGATTCCAATGTGCAATGTGAATTTACAACTGCTGGTACATTAGAAATACATTTTGACCAATTAGAGAAATAATTAGTGTTTGGTTATCGTAAATGCACGAAGAGTCTCACTTGTCTCTGCTGTTGTAGCTGCTGCTGCTCTAGCTGTAGTCTTTCCGTCTCAAACACAACAGGAAGTACCAAGATCATGAAGGAGGTAGTGCCGACCCAGAGCGCCGTGCGAGAAAAACTGAAACGAGATAACAAACTGGTTAGTTATGGATTTTAGAGACATGCTGAAAAAAATGTGACTTTTGCACCCATTAGTGGCTATTATCCTTTCTGTTGTGAATAACTGCTGCTGGGATCAGACCATGGATCAGACCCATGAATTAGCAGTTTAATTTATTTTCCTTTATGAGTCAACTCGGAGTAGCACGTAGGACAAACCAGTGAACAGCTTCCACTTCAAATATGTAAAATATGGATCAGGAAAGAACATTTGCTTCTGATTCCAATGTGCAATGTGAATTTACAACTGCTGGTACATTGGAAATACATTGTGACCAATTAGAGAAATAATTAAATTAGGCATATTTTGAGGTAGGCTATTTGTGATACATATTTTCCTAAGGATTTGTGTGTTCATTGGCAGCTATATAGGGTTCAAGGAAATGTGAACATCCTGTTGTTGCCAAATATGGTCAAATTGATTTTATTTCCTGCGAGAAGGAACCTCTGACAAATTAATGAACAACCTTGACATCAGAAATTCTTTATTTATCTCCGGAGAAAATAGTGTTTCGTGATAGGAAGTACATAAAATGAAAAATAAATAAGTTTATGTAAACATTCAAGGTAAAAATGTTCAATAAAAGATCAAATCAAATAATATAAACAAAATAAGTTAGGAGATGCCAAAAGTGTCCGTCTCAGCACATAAGCACTTATACTGTAAAATGAGGAATGTGTTTGTGGGTTTAAGCTTATGGACTTGTTTTTATTGTTGTATTCTGCTTGTTTCTTTTAAAGGTCCCATGACATGGCCATTTCTACTGATCATAATTCCATTGTTGAGGTCTACTAGAATAAATGTATATCGTGCAATTTTCCAAACTCACATTGGTTTCTCATACAGCATCTCTGTATAGTCTGTGTATTCACTCTCTGTCCTAAACGGCTTGTTTAGGACAGAACAAGTCCCCCCCTCCCTGTGAGCCCAGTGGCCGTCTGCGAGACAGCGAGACACAGCCACACACACCCGCAGCCTGGCTGGGAGTTTGTGTGTGTGTGCCCACTGCCCAGGCTGAGTTCCGCGGTATCTCGCAAACCCCACACCAGTGAGTCAGCTCACAGTCATAGGCGGAGTTTGACATTTGCGCTTGGGGGGGGCAGACCTTTTTTTTACTGACGTCCCTCCCAACTATTGCGTGGGGTGCTACGGATACAGTAGCAATAAAGCCAGCGCTCACCGCACTGAGTATGAGTTTTCCATGCCCGCCGTACACACACAGTCATATGGAAGGGGCGGTCTCTCCCCCCAACAACAGTGCATTACATAACTGTAACACTTATCATAACTGTGCACATCTTATACTGATTTGATAACTACTACATCCCTTGGTTACTTGAACACGCTATAATATTATTAACCAGTGTCCTACCTTATTAAAATATTGATATACTAAATATTTGTATTGGAACAGTTTTCGACGTAGTAATGCTGTAACATATTTCAGCCACTAGGGGGGGGACAATGCCCCCCCTGCCCCCCGCAAAATCCGCCTATGCTCACAGTGTCCCGCTCCTCGCAGGAGCGAACCTCGCAACGTCCTGCCGAGTGTGTGTGTGTGTGTGTGTGTGTGTGTGTGTGTGTGTGTGTGTGTGTGTGTGTGTGTGTGTGTGTGTGTGTGTGTGTGTGTGTGTGTGAGAGGAAGTCCGCGGATTGGTCCAAACGCAACGGCTCCGCGGACGTCACTATACCCGAAATACGTCACTGTACCCAAGAAGTAAACAATGGAAAAAGAGAAATGTCCAACGAGGCGTTCTGGGGCAGCACAGACAGGTATTTTCTGTGTTAGAGTTTTACTCGCTACAGGGTGTACTTTGAGGGTTTGTGACTCTGCAGACCGTTTACATGCAGAAAAAGCTACATAACACAAGGGGACGGGTAACAACCAGAAAAGCATGACATGGGACCTTTAATGTGTGCCTTATTTCTTTACTTCCCCACCATATAACCTTTCATGCTTAATGGTGTCAGTAAATGGTGACTATGAACTTGCCCCTCCCAGTGTTTTTCATCTCTTTCCAGAGGAGTTGTTTTTGCAGGGAAAAGCAAAGAAAAGATAAAATACAAATAATAAAATCTAATATAAACATTTAATTAATAAAATATACTCACAAAATAAGTCAGGACTTGATTATCAGAAATCCAGCAGTGAAATAATTGCTGCCATAAATGTCCGTCTCAGCGCCAATTATTCTGTAAACTATGAGGAATGTGTTTGTGGAATGTGAGTTTAAGGACTTGTTGTTATTGTTGTATTCTGCTTATTTTTGTTACTTCTAATGCTAAATAGTGTCAGTAAATGATGGCTATAAATTTGCCTCTCCCAATGTTTTTAATCTCTTTCCAAAGGACTTGTTTTGCAGGGAAAAGTAAGAAAGGAAAAAAAAGGGGATGATCATGGAAAAGTTCTGGGATGCAGGGATTCCTTGTTTACATCCTCCCGGAGTACGCCGCGAGGGCGGAGTTAACCCCGCCCTCATTCTTTACACCTGACGTCATTGTCGCTTGTGTTTTTTTGTGAATGAAAGAATCCAACCTCAGAGAGCAGCGGAGTAATTCCGGGAAAAGGCGGACTGACATTTTGTCGCCAGCGTCGCTTCGACCAGCAGGTAAATGCTTGTTTTTTTTACTAAATATTAAAGGTTTAAATATTAATCCATACACCCTCGGTAACAGGGCAACGTTAGAGGTCTTGAATCCGACAGGGATTGCCCAACATTACCAAGGACAAGTGAGCAGGCAGCTGTTTGCTTTAATCTCCTATAGGTTAGCTTAGAAACCGTTGGTGCTAACGGCTAACACCACTAGCATGTTTTAAGATCATGCGTATAACGTGGTTCTGCTTTTCATATTTACACCTCTGTTATATACATTTGACAGCCATATGAGGTTCTCAATTCCCTAATCTAACTGCGTGCTTTAAAACAATTTAAATGTATTATTTAAAGGGTTACTAAAATGGATGTCGAGGGCACTCGTGATGGCTGTTTACTATACAGCTCCTCTCCCTATAAGGATAAGGGTGGATTTTGGGTGTACATATACGAATAAATACACATTTCAGAGGTTGTTTATGTTTGTTTTGTATTGTGTAGTCATTTATTATTGACTATTATATATTTAAGGGTGTTTACATGTATAACAACAGCGCTAACTAGCTATAGTTGTAGCTTTGCTGCGTTCACTTGTTGCGTACCACCAAAAAGTACTACGTCCTCTAAAGTGGTATTTATAGAGAGGGACAAACGTGGATATTCCGTTGCTGTTTGGATAAATGTTTAAAGACGTGGTTACAGATGGGTTTGCTGGGTTTGGACTGACTGGCAGTGAGGAAGCCTTTATTTGCTGAATCACCATGACTTTACGAAACGTCTCCTCGGTTTGCAGTCCGCCGGCTGTTGGACAACCACTATTGCGGCAACCTGAACTCACCACAGCATGTCGGGAAATGCAGTTTCTTGTCAGCAAACTGTGGGCCACTACAACAGGGTTATTTATATAGATCAACACTGGCTGTACATGGGTTAGAGGCCTACTTGTGCTCATTTTACTGTTATGCTGAGGTGGAAGAAGTGTTCAGATTGTTTACTAAAGGGAAAGTAGCAGCGGTGTAAAGTAACTAAGAAGATTTACTCAAGTAAAGCACAATTTTGAGAAACTTGTGCTTTACTTGAGTATTTAAATGTGTTGCTACTTACTCCTACACGCCTGGTACTTCTAATTTTACTTAAGTACAAGATCTGAGTGCTTCACCCACCTCTGTGAATCATCACTGGCTGGACACGAGTTATACACATGCTCAGTTAGAAGTCAAAGTATTGGCATTAGAATCAGAGTTGTAAAGTAACTAAGTGGATTTACAATTTTGAGGGACTTGAACTTTACTTGAGTATTTACATTTTATGCTACTTTGTACTTTTACTCCACTACATGTATTTAATCCCTTTAGTTACTTAAATATAATCAAGTGTTGAATCAGACTTTGAGTAAACTCACAAGCTACCCTGCTGTATACAAAGTCATTCAAACTAGCTGTACCTTTTACTTTAAGTATATCTAGATGCTAATACTTTTCTGCTTTTACACGAGTAAGATTTTGAATGCAGGACTTTAACTTGTAACAGAGTATTCCTACACTCTGGTACTTCTACTTTTACCTAAGTACAAGATCTGAGTACTTCTCCTACCTCTGACAAACTGTGAGTGACTTCAACAGGTTTATTTATGGCATTGATCAACACTGGTGGCTGTATTTGGGTTGTAGGCCTACATATGCTAATTTCACTCTTATGAAATAAGTCATATTCCTGAAAACTGAAACAGATGGAATATATGTGTGTATTTATAACTCCTCGTGTGGTTCCCCTTCCTGCCTGGAAGCATGGTTAACTTTTGGTTTTGACGACACAAATCAACAGTTTTTAAATCCATTTGTTATGAAGGCTATACAAATACCTCTTTTTAGATTTAACATTTTGAGTACTGCAACTAAAGGCCATAATAACATACTCTTACTTTCACTTGGGAAACGTGTTAGGAGTCAAATAGAAAGTGAGATACCGCAGCTATATCGGTGTTAGATAGCCTTTGGGGGCAGAAAACAAACTTTCCTTAACTTGAAATGTTCTTATACATAACACAAGATAAAGATTTCCCATCATTCAGAGATTAACAGCAACATATTTCCCCCCGTGTCACATGCTGCTTTTTAAACAAAGAGCTCTACTTCATCTTCAAGATTTGTTGAGGTTTAGAGGAAAGAGACGCTAGAAGGTGTCAGCGATCATGTATCACGCCGTTACCCAGCAAACACTCTAACAGAGAAGTTGTGAAATTCAGCTGCAGAGCGATATCTTCAAGATCATTCTGCTCTACAAAGAAAAATGACAGCGCAAGGAGTTAGCTGTCAAAATGTCTCCAGCAACCTCCTCTGCCATTTTCTGTCTCTCAATGCGAATGCAACCACGCTTGTTAACATGCTTTTGTGGGTTTTCTGCACTAAATTAAATCCCACCTACTCTAAAAATGTTTTTAAAAAACCCAATGTTGCAATATCTATAAACGTTCCCGCTTCGCTCGCTCTCCAAAAGCAGTGTGGGAAACCCCCCTGCGGTTTTATGATGTCAAGTGAAGCTTGTTGTTAATTAAATGTTAAAGTCAAAATATAGGTTTGCTGCATGCAGTCAACACAGCGGCGCTTCTCCTCCAATCTGTTCTGCGTGGTCAGCATAGGTGAGGGAGTGATGATGAAGCTAAAATAGCCTCACGTAAAACTGCAGAGTCATTATATCAACACGGCAAAACCAACCAAGAAGTGTGGGGGGGGGGGGGAAGCAGTTAAAGTTGTCCCAGTTAAACATGGACTTTAATCCCACACACACATTAGTGAGCTGACCTTAAGAGGGGAGCAGGAAGTCCCTACGCAGTGTGTGAAAGTCTCAGGAGGAAGAATGGGAGAAAATACAGCGGTGTCAGGGCGGGACAGACAAACACACAGTCTGACACAATCTCCACATTCAAACCCCTCCTCAAAACCCACCTGTTCAGATCGGCCTACTCACTGTAGCGCTACATGTCTCCTGTTACGCTCCTTTTGTACCGTCTTAAACCTTTCCTTAGAATATGTGATGAATTGTCAGCTGTCCTTGGTGCTTTGAACGGGCCTCTAAAGAGAAAGAATTATTATTATTACAGGTTGTTACTGAAAGCAGCAGTTTAAGGGTATTCGCCCATCTGACTGCTATTTTTATTCAAATGAGTTAAAACTAATGAGAACTGTTTATGTTGACGTTTTTTTTATTTTTTTTAACCAATCAGAGCAGACTGGACTCTGGTTTCAGACAGAGGGTGAAAAGAGGTGCTGCAGCACAGGCAGTATGAGAGAAATAAAGGTTTTTGTTGAACATTAAAGCATGGAGACATGTAGAGACACTACATACTGATATACACCTGAACATCAGCAGGAGAGGACTCTTTAAAGTAGAGACACTACATACTGATATACACCTGAACATCAGCCGGAGAGGACTCTTTAAAGTAGAGACACTACATACTGATGTACACCTGAACATCAGCAGGAGAGGACTCTTTAAAGTAGAGACACTACATACTGATATACACCTGAACATCAACAGGAGAGGACTCTTTAAAGTAGAGACACTACATACTGATATACACCTGAACATCAGCAGGAGAGGACTCTTTAAAGTAGAGACACTACACACTGATATACACCTGAACATCAGCAGGAGAGAACTCTTTAAAGTAGAGACACTACATACCGATATACACCTGAAAATCAGCAGGAGAGGACTCTTTAAAGTAGAGACACTACATACTGATATACACCTGAACATCAGCAGGAGAGGACTCTTTAAAGTAGAGACACTACATACTGATATACACCTGAACATCAGCAGGAGAGGACTCTTTAAAGTAGAGACACTACATACTGATATACACCTGAACATCAGCAGGAGAGGACTCTTTAAAGTAGAGACACTACATACTGATATACACCTGAACATCAACGGGAGAGGACTCTTTAAAGTAGAGACACTACATACTGATATACACCTGAACATCAGCAGGAGAGGACTCTTTAAAGTAGAGACACTACACACTGATATACACCTGAACATCAGCAGGAGAGAACTCTTTAAAGTAGAGACACTACATACCGATATACACCTGAACATCAGCAGGAGAGGACTCTTTAAAGTAGAGACACTACATACTGATATACACCTGAACATCAGCAGGAGAGGACTCTTTAAAGTAGAGACACTACATACCGATATACACCTGAACATCAGCAGGAGAGGACTCTTTAAAGTAGAGACACTACATACCGATATACACCTGAACATCAGCAGGAGAGGACTCTTTAAAGTAGAGACACTACATACTGATATAACGCCTGAACATCAGCAGGAGAGGACTCTTTAAAGTAGAGACACTACATACTGATATATACCTGAACATCAGCAGGAGAGGACTCTTTAAAGTAGAGACACTACATACTGATATACGCCTGAACATCAGCAGGAGAGGACTCTTTAAAGTAGAGACACTACATACTGATATACACCTGAACATCAGCAGGAGAGGACTCTTTAAAGTAGAGACACTACATACTGATATACACCTGAACATCAGCAGGAGAGGACTCTTTAAAGTAGAGACACTACATACTGATATACACCTGAACATCAGCAGGAGAGGACTCTTTAAAGTAGAGACACTACATACTGATATACACCTGAAACATCAGCAGGAGAGGACTCTTTAAAGTAGGAGACAACTACATACTGAATATGCACCTGAACATCAGCAGAAGAGGACTCTTTAAAGTAGAGACACTACATACTGATATACACCTGAACATCAGCAGGAGAGGACTCTTTAAAGTAGAGACACTACATACTGATATACACCTGAACATCAGCAGGAGAGGACTCTTTAAAGTAGAGACACTACATACTGATATACACCTGAACATCAGCAGAAGAGGACTCTTAAAGTAGAGACACTACATACTGATATACACCTGAACATCAGCAGGAGAGGACTCTTTAAAGTAGAGACACTACACACTGATATACACCTGAACATCAGCAGGAGAGGACTCTTTAAAGTAGAGACACTACATACTGATATACACCTGAACATCAGCAGGAGAGGACTCTTAAAGTAGAGACACTACACACTGATATACACCTGAACATCAGCAGGAGAGGACTCTTTAAAGTAGAGACACTACATACTGATATACACCTGAACATCAGCAGGAGAGGACTCTTTAAAGTAGAGACACTACATACTGATATACACCTGAACATCAGCAGGAGAGGACTCTTTAAAGTAGAGACACTACATACTGATATACACCTGAACATCAGCAGGAGAGGACTCTTTAAAGTAGAGACAACTACATACTGATATACACCTGAACATCAGCAGGAGAGGACTCTTTAAAGTAGAGACACTACACACTGATATACACCTGAACATCAGCAGGAGAGGACTCTTTAAAGTAGAGACACTACATACTGATATACACCTGAACATCAGCAGGAGAGGACTCTTTAAAGTAGAGACAATACATACTGATATACACCTGAACATCAGCAGGAGAGGACTCTTTAAAGTAGAGACACTACATACTGATATACACCTGAACATCAGGAGGGAGAGGACTCTTTAAAGTAGAGACACTACATACTGATATACACCTGAACATCAGCAGGAGAGGACTCTTTAAAGTAGAGACACTACATACTGATATACACCTGAACATCAGCAGGAGAGGACTCTTTAAAGTAGAGACACTACATACTGATATACACCTGAACATCAGCAGGAGAGGACTCTTTAAAGTAGAGACACTACATACTGATATACACCTGAACATCAGCAGGAGAGGACTCTTTAAAGTAGAGACACTACATACTGATATACACCTGAACATCAGCAGGAGAGGACTCTTTAAAGTAGAGACACTACATACTGATATACACCTGAACATCAGCAGGAGAGGACTCTTTAAAGTAGAGACACTCCATACTGATATACACCTGAACATCAGCTGGAGAGGACTCTTTAAAGTAGAGACACTATACTGATATGAACCTGAGAATAATAGGTCGTCTTTTCCTTACATAAAATTACGTAAAATAAATACTTATTTACCAGAAAAAGGCACAATAACAAAGATAAACACTGAGTCTTTAACAGTTTTTTCATAGTTTCAGACTTGAATGTCACTTGAAACTATTGATATTATAACATGAGGCGATATATCACCTTACATTTTGCATATCGTAATACCACATACGTGTCTTTTCATGAATGTAAAGGCCGTATTCCAGTAGTGACACATGTTTCTAAACTCACCAGACGGTTGTACCTGCTCTCTTATTTAACGTCACCCCCTTCACCATGATATCAACATTACTGAGGATTGTAGCCGCCCTACAATATCGAGTCCGGTATTGATATTGAGGTATTTGATCAGAAATATCGACACAGTAACTACAATTCCACCCGTGATATACGCTCATTATATCACGGCTAAGAACCAATCAGATTGCTCGATTTGACTTGTCCGTTTTATAATGTGATGTATGAGATTTCCCTTAAACATCACTTGAAGCAGTGAGAAATTTTTCAGACGAAAGTTGCGCGTGCTTTTTTCACAATGAGCCGTTGGTGTTGTGTTGACAAGAGGAAGTGTTTGGACACCTGCTTTGAGCAACCAAAGGGCACCGCACCATGACTTCCTCCTCCCTCTTCCAGCTAACAGAGATGTTTGCTTTCAAAACCCCCTCTTCCTTTTAATATCAAAACCACAAAGTTGAATGAGAGAGCGCGTTTGGAGAAGCATGAAAGCTCCTCCGCTTCTCCTTTTCTTTATCGTGCATGACTGGCTGTCTTGTGAGCGGATGGTAGAAAAACCCACTAGAAGAGCA